>NC_092113.1:36423120-36688120 GCF_045679555.1 Salvelinus alpinus
TACCAAATTTCTATCAGCATGTTAAATGTGCAACCAGAGGAGAAAACAAACTCTGGACCACCTTCACTCCACACACAGAGACGCATACAAAGCTCTCCCTTGCCCTCCATTTGGCAAATCTGACCATAATTATATCCTCCTGATTCCATAAAAAATTTAAGCAGGAAGCACCAGTGACTAGATCAATAAAAAAGTTGTCATATGAAGCAGATGCTAAGCTACATTACTGTTTTGCTAGCACAGACTGGAATATGTTCCGGGATTCCATCCGATGGCATTGACGAGTACACCACATCAGTCATTGGCATCATCAATAAGTGCATTGACGATGTCGTCCCCACAGTGACCGTACGTACATACCCCAACCAGAAGCCATGGATTACAGGCAACATCCGCACTGAGCTAAAGGCTAGAGCTGCCACTTTCAAGGAGCGGGACTCTAACCCGGAAGCTTATAAGAAATCCTGCTACGCCCTCCGACGAACCATCAAACAGACAAAGTGTAAATACAGGACTAAGATCGAATCGTACTACACCGGCTCTGACGCTCGTCGGATGTGGCAGGGCTTGCAAACCATTACAGACTACAAAGGGAAGCACAGCCGAGAGCTGCCCAGTGACACGAGCCTACCAGACGAGCTAAACTACTTCTATGCTCGCTTCAAGGCAAATAACACAGAAACATGCATGAGAGCACCAGCTGTTCCGGAAGACTGTGATCACGCTCTCCGCAGTCGATGTGAGTAAGACCTTTAAACAGGTCAACATTCACAAGACCGCAGGGCCAGATGGATTACCAGGATGTGTACTGCGAGCATGACAGCTTCACTGACATTTTCAACCACTCCCTGTCCGGGTCTGTAATACCAATATGTTTTAAGCAGACCACCATAAAGTCTGTTCCCAAGAACACTAAGATAACCTTCCTAAATGACTACCGACCCGTAGCACTCACGTCTGTAGCCATGAAGTGCTTTGAAAGGCTGGTCATGGCTCACATCAACACCATTATCCCAGAACCCCTAGACCCACTCCAATGTGCATACTTGCCCCAACAGATCCACAGAAGATACAATCTCTACTGCACTCCACACTGCCCTTTCCCACCTGGAAAAAAGGAACACCTATGTGAGAATGCTATTCAATGACTACAGCTCAGCATGCAACACCATAGTGCCCTCAAAGTTCATCAATAAGCAAAGGACCCTGGGACTAAACACCTCCCTCTGCAACTGGATCCTGGACTTCCTGATGGGCCACCCCCAGGTGGTAAGGGTAGGTAACAACACATCCGCCACGCTGATCCTCAACACAGGGGCCCCTCAGGGGTGCGTGCTCAGTCCCCTCCTGTACTCCCTGTTCACTCATGACTGCACAGCCAGGCACAACTCCGATGACACAACAGTGGTAGGCCTGATCACCGACAACGATGAGACAGCCCATAGGGAGGAGGTCAGAGACCTGGCCGTGTGGTGCCAGTACAACAACCTCTCCCTCAACGTGATCAGGACAAAGAAGATGATTGTGGACTACAGGAAAAATAGGACCGAGCACCCACCCATTCTCATCGACGGGGCTGCAGTGGAGCAGGTTGAGAGCTTCAAGTTCCTTGGTGTCCACATCACCAACAAACTAACATGGTCCAAGGCACACCAAGACAGTCGTGAAGAGGGCCCGACAAAACCTTTTTAGGAGACTAAACAGATTTGGCATGGGACCTCAGATCCTCAAAAGTTTCTACAGCTGCACCATCGAGAGCATCCTGACTAGTTGCATCACTGCCTGGTATGGCAACTGCTCGGCCTCCGACCGCATGGCACTACAGAGGGTAGTGCGAACGGCCCAGTACATCACTGGGGCCAAGCTTCCTGCCATCCAGGACCTCTATACCAGGCGGTGTCAGAGGAAGGCCCTACAAATTGTCAAAGACTCAAGCCACCCTAGTCATACCGGAGCGCCAAGTCTAGGTCCAAGAGGCTTCTAAACAGCTCCTACCCCCCAAGCAGAAAGACTCCTGAACACCTAATCAAATGGCTACCCAGACTATTTGCATCACCCCCTTCTTTTACACCACTGCTACTCTCTGTTGTTATCATCTATGCAGTCACTTTAATAACTCTACCTACACGTATATATTACCTCAATTAACCTGTTCCCCCGCACATTGACTCTGTACCGGTAACCCCTTGTATATAGTCTCGCTATTGTTATTTTACTGCTGCTCTTTAATTACTTGTTACTTTTGATTTCTTATTCTTATCCATATTTTTTTTAACTGCATCGTTGTTTAGGGGCTCGTAAGTAAGCATTTTACTGTAAGGTTTACACCTGTTGTATTCGGCGCATGTGACTCATAACATTTTATTTGATTTTAATTATCTTGCTATCTGTAGTATCGTATAGCTTTGGAATCGTAACATTACGTACTTTAAAGAAAAATAGACGTTTCTCCATATATACACTGACTTTAAGAAGGGACTGTGTTACGATTAGTTTAGCAACTGTGTGACGCAGCATGACAACGTGAACGAGATTGGTCGACAGTCTGTTGTGTGGGGAGATTTCTATCTCCTTTCTATAATATCTCTGGCAACGCACCATGCAATGCACCCTGGACTAAAGAGGCAGACAAATAGGAAAACATGTGCTGGACCCTCCATTAAATTACACATTTCTCGAGTTAAGAATATCGCAAAAAATATGATCAATGGCTAATTCAAGAGAAAACGTCCTCCTGAGTTATGACATTGGTCAGTATTGAAATCTGACATGTATAAAAGACGTTTTCACCATCTAAAAGTCATATTCCTATTAACTTCCAGTGTAATGAGAGAGACTTTATCACGGTGCTACGTCACACCGGACGGATTTCTGCCTGCTTGAACGCCAATAACTCAGATACACATAACATGAAATTACCCAGAAAATAGATAGAACGTCACTCAGAGACGCACAAAAACAATATAACATTCAAAATGGGTGAACCTTTCCTTTAATGACGAGGCCCTGATCTGTATTGGTTGCTATTATTATAAAAGATAGGAAACACTTCAGTGTTTGCAAGCAAATGAACCAGTAGTAGTGCTGAGTTGTTACCTGTTAGTCTTCCAGATGTGGATGGTCTCAGAGTCTGTGATGTTGTGCTGCAGAGCCTGCTCATCCAGCAGGTCAAAGAAGTACTTGACAGCCATGGGAACTGGCTGGTTAGTGCTCAGGATCACTGTGAACAAGTCATCCACAAACTTCTGCAGTGTGCCCTGGGAGGGAGAGCAGGAAGTTATGGGAATAAATATGTGCAAATGTTGAGTGTAAATTGTTACAAATACTGTTTGTGGTTGAGCCTATGTGTGTGTGGGATTGTGTTGCATGGGCATTCTGGCACCTTCATGGAGAGTAGGCGGGTGAGGTAGATCTCAGGGATGGCTTTGGCCCTCTCTCTCTCCCTCAGGCTGCCACGCCTGTGTTTGGGAAGGTCTGGCTCCTCGTTGGCTTTCACCAGGTGCCAGAGCTTCACGCCTCCCTCGTCCCCATCGTCCAACATGGGTGTCTCTGTAAGACAGAGGAACACGCATGGTCATATAGTGCCCCTGCAAGCCATCTCTGACCTAGTCTTGGTAGATAAGGTAAGGTCACCCTTATGCAGTTGAAGGGCAGTTTCTTCAGAAAAACACCATTGCTAGTTATACAGTATCACACCGTAACAAAATAATCTTGTGTGAATTGTCTGAATGTGGTTGTTGTGTTCTGTTGATGCTAAACACTATCCTATGACCATGCTGCCCTAGATTATAAATTAGTTGAGACTCACTCTCTCCAGGAATGTAATCATGGCTGTCATTGTGCAGACTCACTCTCTCCAGGAATGTAATCATGGCTGTCATTGTGCAGACTCACTCTCTCCAGGAATGTAATCATGGCTGTCATTGTGCAGACTCACTCTCTCCAGGAATGTAATCATGGCTGTCATTGTGCAGACTCACTCTCTCCAGGAATGTAATCATGGCTGTCATTGTGGACGTGTTTGGTGTTCCGGGGTACCAGTGCAACAGTGGCTCCATCCGGAACCTGCAGACCATTTGTGAAATCATGAAATCAAGTTAACAAAGTAACAAAAAGGAGACTTTACAGTGATGTAGTTAGTCATTCTGTTTAAAGGGATTGTTACACATTTTATCTACTTCCCCAGAGTCAGATGAATTCATGGATACCATTTGTATGTCTCTGTGTGCAATTTCAAGGTAGTTTCTGGAGGCATTGCTAACTGATGTTTGCACAATGACAAAGTCTGCAGGAGCAGCTAGCATGTTAGAAGAAAAAAAGGGCTTTATAGCCAAAATGTCGAACTATCCCTTTTAGGGGGATAGGGAGGGATATAATGTGATGGGATGTGTGGCCTGCTGTGTCTGACCTTGTAATGCTGCAGGGTGTTGAGGCGTTTCCAGGAGCCCTGCACCACTGACGTCAGGTCCTCGTCAGACAGAATCAGGTGACCTGCCGTGCCCGCACGCCACTCTGATCAAGGACACAATACAGAAAATGAAACCGTTCATTATAAATGTCACGACCAAGGAAGGATTCTGTTGGCTTTGTCAATTCTATAGTATGTCCATTAACTTGGATACATGTTATTTGGCTTGACTTCGACCTGGCATGCCAGGATGGACGAGGATGTCACCTTTTCATATTGAACAGTGAATGACAGAGAGCTGTAGCGGAGGCTCACCCAGGTGGAGAGAGTCTGTGTGGGGCCTCTGGGAGAAGGACATGCCCTTCCATGCTTGTTCCAGGAGCTTCTCCTTCACCTGGGTTATGGTGTCACAGTCCAGCACCTTGGCAGGAGCCGTCTGCGGCTCGCCAGCGTTGCCTGTCGCTGGCATGAGGACATTCAGTGTCTGAAAGGTTAATGGTGGATCATTATACCACTATCCTGAAACTAGGACTACTTCACCATGCTGCATAACTCCTTCCTTTCCAGCCTCTGCTTTGTAATGCAACAGAAAGCCTTGCATGTAGATGTGTATTAGTGGTAAAGGGACATCAGGGTTTGTGTGTGCTGTGCTCTCACCAGGGTTTTGTAATCTACGTCCTCGCGGAGCAGCCTGTTGTCGTTGAGTGTATACTTGGCCTTTCCTGTCACGACGTCCACCGGTCCCTTGTCCACCTGGTGTTTAATGGCTCTGAACAGCATGTAGAAGGATTCCCCTGCAGTGTCCTAATAACACAACACAGAGACATGGTTCCCTAACGGTCTCTAGTAAGGAGACAGGGAGGTGAATGGGGACATGGTTCTCTAACGGTCTCTTTATTAAGGAGACAGGGAGGTGAATGGAGACATGGTTTCTCTAACTGTCTCTTTAGTAAGGAGACAGGGAGGTGAATGGAGACATGGTTTCTCTAACTGTCTCTTTAGTAAGGAGACAGGGGGTGAATGGGAACATGGTTCTCTGTCTCTTTAGTAAGGAGACAGGGGGGTGAATGGGGACATGGTTCTCTGTCTCTTTAGTAAGGAGACAGGGGGTGAATGGGGACATGGTTCTCTGTCTCTTTAGTAAGGAGACAGGGGGGTGAATGGGGACATGGTTCTCTGTCTCTTTAGTGAGGAGACAGGGAGTGAATGGGGACATGGTTATCTGTCTCTTTAGTAAGGAGACAGGGGGTGAATGGGGACATGGTTCTCTGTCTCTTTAGTAAGGAGACAGGGGGGTGAATGGGGACATGGTTCTCTGTCTCTTTAGTGAGGAGACAGGGAGTGAATGGGGACATGGTTCTCTGTCTCTTTAGTAAGGAGACAGGGGGGTGAATGGGGACATGGTTCTCTAACTGTCTCTTTAGTAAGGAGACCAGGGGGTGAATGGGAACATGGTTCTCTAACTGTCTCTTTAGTAAGGAGACCAGGGGGTGAATGGGGACATGGTTCTCTGTCTCTTTAGTGAGGAGACAGGGAGTGAATGGGGACATGGTTCTCTGTCTCTTTAGTGAGGAGACAGGGGGTGAATGGGGACATGGTTCTCTAACTGTCTCTTTAGTAAGGAGACCAGGGGGTGAATGGGGACATGGTTCTCTGTCTCTTTAGTAAGGAGACAGGGGGGTGAATGGGGACATGGTTCTCTGTCTCTTTAGTAAGGAGACAGGGGGGTGAATGGGGACATGGTTCTCTGTCTCTTTAGTAAGGAGACAGGGGGGTGAATGGGGACATGGTTCTCTGTCTCTTTAGTAAGGAGACACAGGGGGTGAATGGGGACATGGTTCTCTGTCTCTTTAGTGAGGAGACAGGGAGTGAATGGGGACATGGTTATCTGTCTCTTTAGTAAGGAGACAGGGGGGTGAATGGGGACATGGTTCTCTGTCTCTTTAGTAAGGAGACACAGGGGGTGAATGGGGACATGGTTCTCTGTCTCTTTAGTAAGGAGACAGGGGGTGAATGGAGACATGGTTCTCTGTCTCTTTAGTAAGGAGACAGGGGGGTGAATGGGGACATGGTTCTCTGTCTCTTTAGTAAGGAGACAGGGGGGTGAATGGGGACATGGTTCTCTGTCTCTTTAGTAATGAGACCAGGGGGTGAATGGGGACATGGTTCTCTGTCTCTTTAGTAACGAGACACAGGGGGGTGAATGGGGACATGGTTCTCTGTCTCTTTAGTAAGGAGACAGGGGGGTGAATGGGGACATGGTTCTCTGTCTCTTTAGTAAGGAGACAGGGGGGTGAATGGGGACATGGTTCTCTAACGGTCTCTTTATTAAGGAGACAGGGAGGTGAATGGAGACATGGTTTCTCTAACTGTCTCTTTAGTAAGGAGACAGGGAGGTGAATGGAGACATGGTTTCTCTAACTGTCTCTTTAGTAAGGAGACAGGGAGGTGAATGGAGACATGGTTTCTCTAACTGTCTCTTTAGTAAGGAGACAGGGAGGTGAATGGAGACATGGTTCTCTGTTTCTTTAGTAAGGAGACAGGGGGGTGAATAGAGACATGGTTCTCTAACTGTCTCTTTAGTAAGGAGACCAGGGGGTGAATGGGAACATGGTTCTCTGTCTCTTTAGTAAGGAGACAGGGGGTGAATGGGGACATGGTTCTCTGTCTCTTTAGTAAGGAGACAGGGGGGTGAATGGGGACATGGTTCTCTGTCTCTTTAGTGAGGAGACAGGGGGGTGAATGGGGACATGGTTCTCTGTCTCTTTAGTAAGGAGACAGGGGGTAAATGGGGACATGGTTCTCTGTTTCTTTAGTAAGGAGACAGGGAGGTGAATGGGGACATGGTTCTCTGTCTCTTTAGTAAGGAGACAGGGGGTGAATGGGGACATGGTTCTCTGTCTCTTTAGTAAGGAGACAGGGGGGTGAATGGGGACATGGTTCTCTGTCTCTTTAGTGAGGAGACAGGGGGGTGAATGGGGACATGGTTCTCTGTCTCTTTAGTAAGGAGACAGGGGGTAAATGGGGACATGGTTCTCTGTTTCTTTAGTAAGGAGACAGGGAGGTGAATGGGGACATGGTTCTCTGTCTCTTTAGTAAGGAGACAGGGGGTGAATGGGGACATGGTTCTCTGTCTCTTTAGTGAGGAGACAGGGGGTGAATGGGGACATGGTTCTCTGTCTCTTTAGTAAGGAGACAGGGGGTGAATGGGGACATGGTTCTCTGTCTCTTTAGTAAGGAGACCAGGGGGTGAATGGGAACATGGTTCTCTGTCTCTTTAGTAAGGAGACAGGGGGGTGAATGGGGACATGGTTCTCTAACTGTCTCTTTAGTGAGGAGACAGGGGGTGAATGGGGACATGGTTCTCTGTCTCTTTAGTAAGGAGACAGGGGGTGAATGGGGACATGGTTCTCTGTCTCTTTAGTGAGGAGACAGGGGGTGAATGGGGACATGGTTCTCTGTCTCTTTAGTAAGGAGACAGGGGGTGAATGGGGACATGGTTCTCTGTCTCTTTAGTAAGGAGACCAGGGGGTGAATGGGAACATGGTTCTCTGTCTCTTTAGTAAGGAGACAGGGGGGTGAATGGGGACCTGGTTCTCTGTCTCTTTAGTAAGGAGACAGGGAGGTGAATGGGGACATGGTTCTCTGTTTCTTTAGTGAGGAGACCAGGGGGGTGAATGGGGACATGGTTCTCTGTCTCTTTAGTAAGGAGACAGGGAGGTAAATGGGGACATGGTTCTCTGTTTCTTTAGTAAGGAGACAGGGAGGTGAATGGGGACATGGTTCTCTGTCTCTTTAGTAAGGAGACAGGGGGTGAATGGGGACATGGTTCTCTGTCTCTTTAGTGAGGAGACAGGGGGTGAATGGGGACATGGTTCTCTGTCTCTTTAGTGAGGAGACAGGGGGGTGAATGGGGACATGTTTCTCTGTTTCTTTAGTAAGGAGACAGGGGGTGAATAGAGACATGGTTCTCTAACTGTCTCTTTAGTAAGGAGACAGGGGGTGAATGGGGACATGGTTCTCTGTCTCTTTAGTAATGAGACAGGGGGGTGAATGGGGACATGGTTCTCTGTCTCTTTAGTAAGGAGACAGGGGGGTGAATGGGGACATGGTTCTCTGTCTCTTTAGTAAGGAGACAGGGGGGTGAATGGGGACATGGTTATCTGTCTCTTTAGTAAGGAGACAGGGGGGTGAATGGGGACATGGTTCTCTGTCTCTTTAGTAAGGAGACAGGGGGGTGAATGGGGACATGGTTCTCTGTCTCTTTAGTAAGGAGACAGGGGGGTGAATGGGGACATGGTTCTCTGTCTCTTTAGTAAGGAGACAGGGGGGTGAATGGGGACATGGGGACATGGTTCTCTGTCTCTTTATTAAGGAGACAGGGAGGTGAATGGGGACATGGTTCTCTGTCTCTTTAGTGAGGAGACAGGGGGTGAATGGGGACATGGTTCTCTGTCTCTTTAGTGAGGAGACAGGGGGGTGAATGGGGACATGTTTCTCTGTTTCTTTAGTAAGGAGACAGGGGGTGAATAGAGACATGGTTCTCTAACTGTCTCTTTAGTAAGGAGACAGGGGGTGAATGGGGACATGGTTCTCTGTCTCTTTAGTAATGAGACAGGGGGGTGAATGGGGACATGGTTCTCTGTCTCTTTAGTAAGGAGACAGGGGGGTGAATGGGGACATGGTTCTCTGTCTCTTTAGTAAGGAGACAGGGGGGTGAATGGGGACATGGTTATCTGTCTCTTTAGTAAGGAGACAGGGGGGTGAATGGGGACATGGTTCTCTGTCTCTTTAGTAAGGAGACAGGGGGGTGAATGGGGACATGGTTCTCTGTCTCTTTAGTAAGGAGACAGGGGGGTGAATGGGGACATGGTTCTCTGTCTCTTTAGTAAGGAGACAGGGGGGTGAATGGGGACATGGGGACATGGTTCTCTGTCTCTTTATTAAGGAGACAGGGAGGTGAATGGGGACATGGTTCTCTGTCTCTTTAGTAAGGAGACAGGGGGGTGAATGGGGACATGGTTCTCTGTCTCTTTAGTAAGGAGACAGGGGGGTGAATGGGGACATGGTTCTCTGTCTCTTTAGTAAGGAGACAGGGGGGTGAATGGGGACATGGTTCTCTGTCTCTTTAGTAAGGAGACAGGGGGGTGAATGGGGACATGGTTCTCTGTCTCTTTAGTAAGGAGACAGGGGGTGAATGGGGACATGGCAGGCTGAGAGACTCACCCTCAGGAAGGTAAACAGACACATGGACATCCAGTTGGTCAGCAGCTTCTCCACCACTGACTCAGTTCTGAAACAGGACAACATATTCAATATGAATGTGTCTGATATTGATAAGAAAACCCATCCACAACAGACCTTAGAAGACCTCGCGAGAAGCCTGTCATTACCAAGACTGAGGAGACCATCTACTGATCATCCCCCTCACCTTCGCAGCATCAGTCTGGGGTTCTTGGCCATGTACTGCACCACCAGGTCGTTGAGCAGAGTCTTCAGGATGTCAGTGAAGTACTCCAGCTTCCCATGCAGGGCCACGGTGAGCAGGGAGGCCACGTAAGCCCGGTCCCGAGGCGAAAAGGTCCGCTGCACCTCCAGGGTGTGGATGAACTGGGAGAGAGGGACACAAAGGGGTCAAAACAGTGACACGGTGAAAGAGAAGCATTAAATATATGCATTATGATATTACTGTGATATTACTGTAGATGTTTTAGAGTCTGAATGCCATTGAGGTAGTTCGAGTTCAGTCAACAACAAAAGAGACTGGACATCATACTTATTCAGAGTCAGTTGAGGTTACCGTGGTGAGGAATAGTTTGCTGTTGAGGAGGTTGGACAACTGAACCAGCCCCTGCTCCACCGTCTGTCTACGGCACTCCGGCACGTCCAACTCTCGCCTCAGTGGTGACTCCCGGTGGCCAGGGAAGAAAATGCGCTCTGCATACGCCCTGTAGTCCAGGAAGGGGATACCAGAACCCACCAGGTCACTGGAACAGTCCATCATTTCAGTCATCAGGTCTGCACAGAGGAAGAGGGAGGGAAATAAACCACATTGAGATAGAATGAGAATCTTTTTAACAAAAGCATATGTAACCTACACCCGAAAAACCTTCCTTATTTAAGTCCACTTTAGGTTTTTGAGATATAAGATGCTGTTATGTCCAGGTCTCTCTTGAAAAATAGATGTTTATCTCAACAAGAATAACAAGGTTAAATATAAGTTAAATAAAGAAATAAAACATTTATATGTGAATGTATTGCTTCTGGTGCTTTATCATACCAGTGAACTCCTTCTTGCAGCGGTCCCTCACACTGGTCTCCAGATTCTCCAGCTGAATCTGGACCTTCTTGTAGTCCCTCACGGCCTGTTTGCTCTTCCTCCTGACAGAGAGACATATGGACAGACAGAAGAGCTCACATCCAGTATACCGAGCATTACTTTGAACAGATGAAATGGTTTATACTTGGTAGACTACAGTGACTGTGTCGACACCCACCTGTATATGAGCACTATGACGAGGATGATGAGAACTACGATGCAGGCCCCACCCCCACCTGTATATGACCACTATGACGAGGATGATGAGTGCTACGATGCAGGCCCCACCCCCACCTGTATATGACCACTATGACGAGGATGATGAGGGCTACGATGCAGGCCCCACCCCCACCTGTATATGACCACTATCACGAGGATGATGAGGGCTACGATAGAGGCCCCACACCCACCTGTATATGACCACTATCACGAGGATGATGAGGGCTACGATGGAGGCCCCACACCCACCTGTATATGACCACTATGATGAGGACAATGAGGAGGCCCCACCCCCACACCCACCTGTATATGAGCACTATGATGAGGACGATGAGGGCTACGATGGAGGCCCCCACCCCCACGCCCACCTGGGCCTCCAGGGGGAAGGTGGACTGGACCTGGGTGTCATACTGCACTCTGCCCAGGGAGAAGTTCAGGTTGCCCATCTGGACCTGGGACAAAACAGCGGTGGATTTTAGAGTGGGAGGATTGAAGTGTTTTATACATCTCAACCCTACTATCACCACAACTATAGTCACTAGATCATCCAGCAAAAGCATTACTCATCACATTCAGAGTTACTGGTGTGACTATCCTCCAAAATGTAAGACGTGCCCTCTCTGATTTCCAATTTCAACAGTGGTGACCCAAGGAGTGAGGACGTACAGTGAACTCGGGGAGAGAATCCATGCCCTCCTGCTTCTTGCTGGCCATCACTGAGGGCTGCTGGGATGGAGGCTCACAGTAGAGGTGGTTATGGGTCAAGGTCTTCACCGAGCACACCCCATCCCCGATAAGAGCCACCACCTCCTCCTTAAAGATGGCCAGGTCCAGGTTCTCCCCCTGATTCAGAACAATACCGATATTAGACAAAAACAGACAACACTCAGAGGCTCTGAAAAACTGTTGCAGAAGCTGTTATGGTAGGAGAGATGGGATGTAGCAGACACCTCCACAGAGATGATGCTGCCAGGTTTGTGCTGGTAGGGTTTGCTGGGGTCATTCTGGTTCAGTGGGATTAGGATGGGGTTGAGCTCGTAACTGAATGCCCCGCTGCCCACAGCGCTGAAGTCAAAGTGCAGGTTATCCAGTAGGAAGTCCACCTTGACCCGGGCATTGTGGGCCTCCGTCCCCACGGCAGGCGTAGGGCACAGCATCAGAGAGGAGCTGCTCACGGCGCAGTGCGTCTCAAACTGGAGAGGGAGAGATGAGACAGAGGAGTTGATTTATAAACTGGAGAGGGAGAGATGATACAGAGGAGTTGATTTATAAACTGGAGAGGGAGAGATGAGACAGAGGAGTTGATTTATAAACTGGAGAGGGAGAGATGAGACAGAGGAGTTGATTTATAAACTGGAGAGGGAGAGATGAGACAGAGGAGTTGATTTATAAACTGGAGAGGGAGAGATGAGACAGAGGAGTTGATTTATAAACTGGAGAGGGCGAGATGATACAGAGGAGTTGATTTATAAACTGGAGAGGGAGAGATGATACAGAGGAGTTGATTTATAAACTGGAGAGGGAGAGATGATACAGAGGAGTTGATTTATAAACTGGAGAGGGAGAGATGATACAGAGGAGTTGATTTATAAACTGGAGAGGGAGAGATGATACAGAGGAGTTGATTTATAAACTGGAGAGGGAGAGATGATACAGAGGAGTTGATTTATAAACTGGAGAGGGAGAAATGAGACAGAGGAGTTGATTTATAAACTGGAGAGGGAGAGATGATACAGAGGAGTTGATTTATAAACTGGAGAGGGAGAGATGATACAGAGGAGTTGATTTATAAACTGGAGAGGGAGAGATGATACAGAGGAGTTGATTTATAAACTGGAGAGGGAGAGATGAGACAGAGGAGTTGATTTATAAACTGGAGAGGGAGAGATGATACAGAGGAGTTGATTTATAAACTGGAGAGGGAGAAATGAGACAGAGGAGTTGATTTATAAACTGGAGAGGGAGAGATGAGACAGAGGAGTTGATTTATAAACTGGAGAGGGAGAGAGGAGACAGAGGAGTTGATTTATAAACTGGAGAGGGAGAGATGATACAGAGGAGTTGATTTATAAACTGGAGAGGGAGAGATGAGACAGAGGAGTTGATTTATAAACTGGAGAGGGAGAGAGGAGACAGAGGAGTTGATTTATAAACTGGAGAGGGAGAGATGATACAGAGGAGTTGATTTATAAACTGGAGAGGGAGAGATGATACAGAGGAGTTGATTTATAAACTGGAGAGGGAGAAATGAGACAGAGGAGTTGATTTATAAACTGGAGAGGGAGAGATGATACAGAGGAGTTGATTTATAAACTGGAGAGGGAGAAATGAGACAGAGGAGTTGATTTATAAACTGGAGAGGGAGAGATGATACATAGGAGTTGATTTATAAACTGGAGAGGGAGAGATGATACAGAGGAGTTGATTTATAAACTGGAGAGGGAGAAATGAGACAGAGGAGTTGATTTATAAACTGGAGAGGGAGAGATGAGACAGAGGAGTTGATTTATAAAATGGAGAGGGAGAGATGAGACAGAGGAGTTGATTTATAAACTGGAGAGGGAGAGATGAGACAGAGGAGTTGATTTATAAACTGGAGAGGGAGAGATGAGACAGAGGAGTTGATTTATAAACTGGAGAGGGAGAGATGAGACAGAGGAGTTGATTTATAAACTGGAGAGGGAGAAATGAGACAGAGGAGTTGATTTATAAACTGGAGAGGGAGAAATGATACAGAGGAGTTGATTTATAAACTGGAGAGGGAGAGATGAGACAGAGGAGTTGATTTATAAACTGGAGAGGGAGAGATGAGACAGAGGAGTTGATTTATAAACTGGAGAGGGAGAAATGAGACAGAGGAGTTGATTTATAAACTGGAGAGGGAGAAATGATACAGAGGAGTTGATTTATAAACTGGAGAGGGAGAGATGAGACAGAGGAGTTGATTTATAAACTGGAGAGGGAGAAATGAGACAGAAGAGTTGATTTATAAACTGGAGAGGGAGAGATGAGACAGAGGAGTTGATTTATAGATCAAGCACATAGAAACATGATATTTTTTGCAGCAAAAAGAGTAAGGATGTTTTGCCCTTTGCTATTTAGGGAAAGCAGTGAATGATTCTCAACTTTACGGTGATACATTACACGACATTATCAAAGAAAAGAGTGTCTATCCCTCAATGGAAGCAAGGAGACAACTGAACATCATATTAAAGGACTCAACGTGCATTTCCAGTTTACCTGTTTGACAACACAGAGCATGTCTTCAGGACAGTCTGGCTCAGGAACTATCCGTCTTTGCCTCTTGAGTGGGATTTCTCTACATCTCACTCTACTCTCTCCGTCTCTGCTGCTCCTCCTCGTCCTCCTGTTCTTCCTCGGAGAGAGGGACTCCAGAGGACTAACGGTCACCCGGATTCTGGGCTCCTGGACTACATCCAGGTTTTGTCCGGACACACGTATTAGTCTTCCACCACTGGACACACAGAGAGAAGACTTTAATAACAAAATGGTATATATTTCTGACACAATGTGTTGTGAGTGACAGTGTCCCACCCACCTGAGAAAGCTTTTGGAGGGTGTAGCCATGGTTACGTTAGGGTCTGAGGTGTAATAGTAAATGTCTCCCTCTAGATGGCGCTCTGCTCTACCAAACCGGACAGTGATTCCATGTGCTCCGGTTCTGTTGCTGCCACCAGTCATACATGTAATCTGGTCATCCATGACCTCCGAGGAGCTAGAGAATGAGTTGAACCAGATATCACAACTACTGCTACAGAATATTACAGGGCCTTTATTGAGGAAACTGACAAATTAATTATGAATTCTCTCACATAACGCAGACACCACTGTTTGATCTGGTGACTGAATGTTACAGATACGTAAGAGACTCACATGAGGCATGGGACCCCTCCAATCAGCACGCTGACCTCACTGAGGTGTCCAGTCTTCAGGCTCTGGCCCATTACGGTCAACGCAGAGCCCCCAGCCTTGGGCCCCTTATGAGGGGCTATCTCCATCAGAACTGGGTCCTGGGGAGAAGAGAAGGGGCATTAGAAAAGAAAACTTGATCAGACTTCATTTGAGGGCCAGTATTGTCCACTCGGCTAGATCAGCATTTTAATAGAAGATAACAAAGTCTGTTATAGTTACCTGGAAGCTGAACCTTTGACCGGAGAATCCAAGTCCTCCTCCTCTCACCTCGACTGAGGCCTGGCCACTCTTCTGTCCCCCACTGGCTGTGGTCTCACACACAATCCTACAGAACAATGGAGGATTAAAGCAGGTTGCTACTCTGAATGCAGATACAACTAGAGATGCAGAATATAGAAGAAATAAACCTTTTTGCATAAGAACAACATACCTTGAGGAGATCTCATATCTGCTGTTGATGACCGTGCAGGGGACACCAGCTAAAGTGACAGAGTTCTGGATGTCTTCAGCTTTCTGTCCCAGATTGGAGCCTGAGATGGTCACCACAGTACCACCATCTACTGGTCCAGAGATGGGCTCCATCTGCAACACAGTCATGGAGAAGTCAACAAACGAGCTTATTTCACTGTCTGAAGACGAAAACACATGAAAAGACAATGACCCAAATCAAGCCTCACAAAGTGGATGACGGGTGCTGGGCAAGACTGCTTGATCTCGCCAGCGCAGGAGTCCCGGAAACTGCATCTGGAACGAGTTCCCCCGCACCACACACAGCCGTACTTCTGATCAGCCGTACGACACCGGCTGCAGTCTGACCGGCCCACAGAGCAGTTAAACAACGTCACTGGAACAAAGAGGATACCAGAAGTCAACGACCCAACAACAGCACAGATCTACATCAATAGTTCTTCTCCTTTGTAACCTACCATGAAGGTCGTCAGCACTATCAATCTGAAAGGTGTCTCTCCTCCTCACATTGATCACGGCATCGTACTCCTCCACAAAGGCAGTATAGGCGTACTGCAACAACATGACAAAATAAGTCAGTCTTAGCCGTGAACGTAATCATAGCTTTCCTGCATAGCTGAAATATCACTCTTCAAAAAACATGGAACAACCTACAGACAAACACTGTTCAAATTAACAGCATTTTTGCAATACCACATAATCTGATATTGAATAGAGAGTGACCTGGTGTAGCTGGCAGGTGATGAAGTAGAGAGAGGGCTGGGTGTCCTCTGTCTCCACGTACGCGTCCACCACCACTGACCGCCCCTCGATGGTCAGGACACACTCATAGTCCAGACCCTCATCCTGATCACACACAGACACACGCACACACCAGTAGATGACACACAGACCGCATTTCACACACCACGCACCTGAAGTCAAGTAAACCATCAGCCAGCATTCCTCACCCACCTGGAAGAGGTGAAGGTGGCGTCCCACCAGAGTGATCTTCCGCTCCACATTAACAGGAAGTAGAGAGGCGCCCTGGACCTTCTCCACACACGGGCAGTCCTACTCACATTATAGGACATATGTTACAGGACACACATGGGACATCAAACGTAACGGCATCCTACATCTCCAGGTGATGTCTCGTCAATTACAGCCATTAAAATGGCCGTTCTGCAGCCGCTACATACATTTCCTTGACTTATAAATTAATGATATGTACCCTTTTATTCTTGAAAAATATAACTTATAAATGCCTCATGAACTTAATTCAACTGTCGTATCCCATCAGAACCCAAACATAAGCTTGTTTTACCCCAATGTTTTAAACAAAGTAAATAAAATAAAAACACTATATAACCTCAAAACATGGCTAAAACTATATTTTTTACATCACGGATGGTCAGTCCATGCATTCATAGCTACATTTCTCCAGCCCCATCCCTCATCTGTTGACCAAAACAGGCTTTGTTATTGTTTGAAACTGTAATTGCTGCTTTAAACCAGATTTACTGTTAGAACAATTAACAATTAATCCCACTCCAAAATGTTGCTCTATAATCTAAAGGTCTATAACATGAGATCGAGGAAAATAACAAAGAAACACTGACAAACAAGGTGTAAAAACAAAAAACAGCAGGTTTAGTGTGAACTGAAGACAGCCATGTTTTGATGGCTTGAGCTCCAAAGCATTGCCAGTTGACAACTTCAATGACACTCAAAACACACAACATAATGGTGATGCTGTTTTACACACAACACACATATCATGACATAAATAAGAGGGTAGGAATTTGGGATCAAATTAAGAGTAACCTATTTAACACGATGCAAATGCACTTATCTGATTAAACGCATGTCTTGTACTGGGTGCATCAGCTAGACAGCCACTGGCAGTGGAAGCCCTGGCCCACTCACCAGCAGAGCAAAGGAGCCAGACTGGTAGTCTGGTGGAGACTCAGACTCAGGGTCAGGTGTGAGGGTAAATGATTGAGAGGGCTGGTTTGGTTCATCAACTCCAGAGGGCACTGTGGCAGAGGATGTTGCAGGGTCCATCTTTGTCTCGGTCTCTCCCTCCCCCTTGTCCCATTCCCTGGTCCAGGGGGGTGAGGCTGTACCTTGGAAGGGGGCCAGGGGGATCTCATCCCTGTCAGAGCCAGTGGGCAGGTCCCCTAACAGGGGGACACCACTGGAGATGGTTGAGGTAGTGTCAGGGGACGAGGGCTCCATCCCAGTGAGGCCAGTCAGTCCAGCAGTACTACTAGGAAACACAGTCTCTAGAGCCTCGGGCCAGTCTAGCAGCTCAACCCTGGTGACTGTTGTCTGCTCTGTTCCACCAGTAGTCCTGGGGAGACTCCCATCTCCCTCCACTTTGGTCTCTTCTGCGATGGCCCCTGCCTGCAGACTGGTAGTCACTTCCAGTGTAGTCGTAGCCTGGGTGGCCAGTGTGGTTGAAGGTGTGGTGGTGGCAATGTTTTGTGAGAGGGTGGTGGGGACTGCAGTGGGCTCGGGGGTGGTGGGGGGAGTGGCTAAGGGCACTTCCGTGCTGTTTGGGACTGGGGGAGTGGTCCTAACAGATACCTTTGTGTATGGGAGTGTTGGAGCAGCCAGAACAGTTGGAGTTACAGTATCAGATTGTTTGGTTGCTGGGGGAGTGGCTGTTGGTGATTTCAACTTGAGATGGTAACAACATGACCAGAGAAGGAGAGAGGAGGGAACGACAGTAAAACGAGAGGATAGGCAAGAAATATATGCAAATAAGACTGACATCACACAAAAAACTAAACGTTTACAACAACAAAAAAACTAAAAACAGAGACAATGGAATACGACAAGACATGAATAATCTAACAGTTACCCTAGGGCAGTTACCAGTTTCTCTACAAAGCAAACCTGAATAGGCTGGTTAGTAGATATAGTACGTTCCAGTTAGCAGTCCTGTAACTGCACTGACTGATAACCGGAGGTGGACTTACGTGTTTGTTGTAAATTGTGACTCCCTCATCACAGGAAATGTTCGGGGTGCAGAAGTGCTGGTGAATACACCAGTTACAGCCCCAGCGACTGCTCACACACCCTCTGCACCTGAAAACAGAGAGAAGACGGAGACAGTGAAAGGTTAACAGGGAGAGAAATACAATTGTATTGAGGTAAAATGTCCGCATTTTAACTTACGGCATGCCTCCAGAGAGCTGTTGGACCACGCCACAGTCAAAGAAGGTGAACTCCCAAGCAGCCACTGTCACATTGAGGAAGCGAAGGGACAGAGGGACGGTGACGAAGTCTGAGTAGGAGAGGACATTAGTAGGATAGTTAACTATAGTGATAATTGAGAATGAGAGTGGAATCATTTTGCATTGTAATGTCCTATTGGTCTCCCACCAATGTCACTCACCTTCTCCTTGGCCAATAAGAGGCAGCCTGCTGGCGTCGGGGGTAGAGCAGGTCACACCAGTGTCTGTGACGTTGGCAGGACTTTCCACATCCTGGTAGAAACATTTGTATGCTTCGCCTTCCACTAGACTGGGCAACCCCTTCACTGAAACAGCAATCTGAGAGAGAGATAGAGAGAAAGATAGAGAGACCGAGAGAGAGAGAGAGAGAGAGAGAGAGAGAGAGAGAGAGAAAGAAAGAAAGAAAGAAAGAAAGAAAGAAAGAAAGAAAGAAAGAAAGAAAGAAAGAAAGAAAGAAAGAAAGAAAGAAAGAAAGAAAGAAAGAAAGAAAGAAAGAAAGAGAGAGAGAGAGAAAGAAAGACAGACAGGTGTCAAAGGGTATTCATAAAAAAATGTAAAGCTCAAAACAATCACTGTATCTTGCTCTTCTCATGTCTTACGTCTGTCTCCACTCCAAGGCTGATGTTATACAGGCTTAGAGATTGGATACTGAGACACTGCTGCTGCTGGTCAAAGCTCCACAGCCACTGGCCCTGCAGAGCCCCCCGACAGCACTGGGAACGCTGGCCACACCTGACATCACAGGGGGATGTGGGGGTGAGGGGTGGAACACAGGTCCAAAGAGAGGAACAAGTGAGAAGTTAACTTCTATTAACTTGACTCTCTGTGGTATAGAATTAGAATAGTCAGTTGGTGCTTCCTCACCTGCCCTCCAGAACACACCAGCCACAGTACGGCTCTCGGGCTGACAGACAGGACTGACAGTCCAGGTGATCTCCACACTCTGCCACCGGCCGCTTCTCCACCTGAAATGTTACCCACATCCCTTTCTTAAGAACAGCTGTACTACAGTACATACATGGACAATGAAGCCGTAGAGGTGCTCCAATTGTGTTTCCTAGCCAGGCTTTCTAATCTAAAAGGGAGAGTGCCAACGGACAAAATGCAAAAACACACCTGTACCTACCCTTGATCTACTTCACTGCATTCCGCCCACCCGATCAAGGAAAAGAACGACACGTGGCTAAATCTAGTTGATGATTCCTGCCCTATATTAGGAGAGTCAAGTAGCTGGTGATGATGTGTTTGAGCTGTGTTTTGCTGTGTGGTGTCCACTCAGACTAACCATTGTGCTGGTCATGATGTAGATGTGCGTCTCCATCTGGTCCAGGAGGAGGTCACTGCTGATGGGTGAGTTGGGCTGGATGAGTATGGAGGAGTACCTCTCCACCCTACCCCCAGAGCCTAGGAACACCTGGAGGGAAGCAGATGGTTACTGTCGTAAACTATCAATAATTTCCAGTTGGGCTGTGGCCGTCACAAAATTTTGTCAGCCGGTGATTGTCGAGCAAATAACTATTGGTCTCACGGTAATTGACCGTTAATTAACGTAAACACATCTAGCATCTCCTGGCTTCCACACATAACCTACAAGCCACTGATGCAGACTTTTGGAACATCTACATTTTAAAAAGTCTAATAAATCCATGTAATATAGCCTACACCTGCACAATAAATCCATTATTTATTTTAGGCAGTACTAAAGAAGCATGATTAATATTTCAGAAGAACAGCATACTCATAAGGAGTTGTCCTTATGTTAGGTCCTGATCTGGCTATGCCAAATGGTTGTGGGCTACACTAGTTCATTTAGCAGACAAGATTTACTTAGAATTCTGTGGCATTATTTTATAGTATGAAGAATACAATTGAACAAAGCTGAATAAAATAGAAAGGATGTGTTCTTCAAACGATTTGAGGGAGTGTGCACATGCGGCTATTCTGTGGCATTATAACCAGAGAGGTCCGGCTTCCGAGGACAAGCTCGGCATCAATTGGCCCGTTGAGTGTATTTTCAGTTTGCTTCAGGTGAATAGGATTGGTTGTTGGACTCCCAATAGTATTTTATACCTCATTCCCTCCTTCAGGGAACAGTAGTTATATTCATAACTGTACGTTTTATATGTTCTGTATGTGCTGAGTGTGTACTGTACGTTTATATGTACTGTATGTGCTGAGTGTGTACTGTATGTTTATATGTACTGTATGTGCTGAGTGTGTACTGTACGTTTATATGTACTGTATGTGCAAACCCCCTGACGGCACGGGGACAAAATATGTTATACCTCGTTCCCTCCTTCAAGGAACCATAGTTATATTCATAACTGTACGCTCCCTTTTAGGCATAAAATCACAACCCAACCCGGCTCAGAGGGTGCCAAACTAGGAGGCCCACGGAAGCCCGAGCACACACAGTCTCCACCGGCTCCAAATAGGGGTTACAGAAGCCACCTTCTTCCCTAATACTTACCCGAGAAGCCTAAACTGTCAGATCCCAATATAGGGAACCAGAACCTGCTGCAACTTGGCTTTGTGCACTGACATGCTGCCACTGCAGCCCAAGTCCCAAGATCCCACATTTCCAGAAACAATACTTAACTTGCAAGCCTGAAATGTCAGAACTCGAACAACGAACCGCAAGTCCAAAACAACAGAACACCTGTCGTGACTTGGTAAAGCGCACACGTACGCTGCATAGCATCGGCCGGATTCGATGAACCATGGCAGGCTGAGGGTCAAACCCACAGGGAACTGTGGTAACCCTACTTAATGCACACTCTGCACACTGCCGCACATCTCGGCAGCCCAAGGCTAAAACCTGCAGGGAAACTGTGATAACCCGGACAAAATGCTGCCTAACATCGACCAAGTCCATAAACCCTACTGGTTCCAAAAAGGCTCACACCGAGACCTGAGGAGTCTGGAATGCCAGAACACACACAAGGAAACGCAAGTCCAAGACAACAGGGCTTTTGCTGTGACTTGATAATGCGTTATCGACGAACCGCGGCAGCCCAAGGCTCACACCTAACACCCACTCCTGGACCCAGCCATAAGAACACTATGAGACACACTGGGAGCACCTACGCCCAAGCGATAAAACCTCACAAAGGTATGTGGGGAACCCCAACTCGCTGCAGCACAGATATCACCAATCTTCATGCCCTTGAACAATGCCCAAGAAGCCGTCACACCTCTAATGGAGTGAGCACGTACACAGCACTAGGCAACCCTTGTCCTTTGCTGTCACACGCCAGGGAAATGGCTTCCACAATCAATTGAGAAAAGCGCTGCTTAGAAAGTGCCCTACCCTAGCTGGATTAGGTAAACATGGACAAAAAAGCTGGTCACAAATGCAGATCTCCTTGTTCCTGTCCATATACGTGCATAGTCTGCACTGGACCCAGGCCATGCAACCTCCATTGTTCACTGGAAGCATACAGAGGAGGTGAGATAGGGAACAGCTTGAAAGCCAGGGACCTGTAAGACATAGGTATAACCTTTGGAGCAAAAGCTGCATTAGGACGTAACCTCACATTGGAGTCATCAGGCGCAAACTCAAAACAGGAAGGGTGTACTAATAGAGCGTGGAAATCCCAAACGCGCTTGACTGACGCCAAGGCCATGAGCAGGGCAGTCTTGTAGGAATAACCTTCAGGTCCACAGACTCCTTTGTTTCAAACGGAGGTTCATTCAATGTGGAACCGCACCACCAGAGGATGAGACCCTGGGGTAGAGCCATCAATCCCTACATGACATACCGAGATGGCTGCCATATAAACCTTCAATGTGGAAAAAGGCCCTGCTCAAAAATCTCTTGCAAGAATTTCAAAATGTCCACCAAAAGAGTTCTGAAAAAGGATAAACTCCTTTAACCTGACACCAACTCTCAAACGCAGTCATAATCACGTTCAAGGGTAAACCCCAAGCCGACAAATTCAACCATTCAGGGTCCAAACCCACAGATCCGTGCGCCTGGGACAATAGGTCCCAATAACCCAGCCCAACAGGCGGATGATCTCTGGGAACCAGGGTTGTCTGGGGCAACGGGGAACCACCAAAATTGACAACAGATCCTCCTGATGGACCCTATCTTCAATGGCCTGAATCAGGTTCACTGGAGAAACGCATAGAGACGTATACGAGGCCAGTGATGTGCCAAAGCATTCGTTCCCAATGGAGTGCCTGGATCCCTTATTGAGAAGAACAGACGACAATGTGTGTTCTCGCGATGCATAAGATCTACGTCGACTCTGACGAACCGGTCTCATATCTGGACCACCACCAAGTGGTGCACTCTCCACTCCGTAGAGATAGGATTACCACCCTTGAAAGTAGATCCACACCCGCGTTGAGAGATCTGGGAAGATACGTCACCCTGAGCAACAGGAAATGCACACTGGTCCATATGAGCAGATAACAGGCCAGAGAGAGTGACCGAGTCCCTCCCGGCATGTTGATGTAGCCACCACCATCCTGTTATCACCCAGCGCTGAAACAGACACATCAACAGAAGTCCCAGAGGCACCATGTAGAGGCCATCAGATCCAATAACCGCAGGCACAGAGAAAAGGCACAGAGTGTCCAAGCTGAAACCGTGCCAGACAGATCCAGAATGTGACCCTCCTCTGTTGGGACAAAAATAAGGTTCAGAACCGAGTCCAGAGCGAGACTCAGAAACAATGTGCTGAGCCGGAGTCTTATGATTCACTATGAACCCTAGAGACTGAATATGGGATACCAGCGTGGCAGTGTGAAGCTCCACAAGTTCCTTCAACTCCGCTACGACCAGCCAATTGCCCAGATAAGCCAATACCCTGATCCCCTGGCACCGCACCGGTGCCAAAGCCGCCTCCACCACTATAGAAATGGTGGCGGAGATGGGGAGGACATGAAAGCACATGAAAATATAGCACATGAAAATATCCATCCTTTATATCTATGGACATGAACCAATTGCTGCAATAGCCGGCGAAGTGTGAGCATTTCAAACTTGCAACCTTGAGGTGCTTGTTTAAAACACGGACCATTGACGGAGTGACGCCATGAAAAGGAGGAGGACGCACAGCAAACTGTTGAACTGGAAGAACTCCACTGCGGGGGAGAAAACACCATCAAAGCCACATTCAACACCAATGGTTCACTCTCCCCTGTCAAATCCAAAGCCAGGGCTTCAGGCTGGCCCAGACTGATGTGATCCGATTCACACTCTGAAAACCGTCCAGAGCCATTCAGGGATAGTATATCATCCCAGGAATCCTAACTCTGAACACTGCCAGAGAAACCGGAATGAGCTTCACTTGGCTGTCCACCAATCTTCTACAAAAAGTCAGCCCGGCTCCCAATGGAAGTTGAACCCAGCCGGAGACAATGGTCACACAACTGGTCTGAGCCAAGGCCTCCTGAGTGTGTTTCCACCCCAGGAAATAGGATAGCACTCGTGGGTATCTTTTAATTTTCATTGTGAAAACCACATGCCCTAGGGCACAGTCGGAGGTTCAAACTTGGCTGGTTATTCTTACCACTGGCCATCTTAGTCAAGCAAGGAAGCATTGGCTACACAAGCAGAGCAGAAAGTAGTGGGTTTTTAGCAAACACAAAAACCGATACCAAGACCCAAATCTTGTCACATCTAGGGCAGGGGTTCCCCATTTTGATATCAAATAATTATTTCAGGACAACAACATGTAAAAACAAAAAGTGATGTAATCCACGGCCAATGTTTACTTTTTTTATGTGACAGTCTATTACAAATCAGTCTGACAGTACTTTAATAACCCCTGTCCTATGAACCAAGTGCGATTTTAGTTATTTTATTTCAGAGTTTCTCTCGCGACCCCAGGAGGGGCTTTCGAGGGCGGGCTCGGCATCCATTGGCCTGTTGGCCGTGATTTTTGTTTGCTTCAGGTGAATAGGATTGGTCGTTGACTCCCCATAGTATGTTATACAGTGACTGACAAAGTCAACTGAAAAAGAGAAGTGACATTTGTGGCTAGAATATGTGGCTAAAAGCAAATTAAAGGTGCATTTGTACTGTCTACAGGATTGTGTTGGGAAGAGAACAGTTAATTTGATTGTCAGTCAGTAAATCTAATCTGGAGGATACCAAGACACCTTTTCCTAAGTGAATCATAAGCCCTCAAACTCTCAAATTACCTGAGTTTAATGAGATTAGCATAGATTTGATGTCGGCCTCCATAAGCCGCCAGTGAACTCAGTGCTGTAGGAATCTCTTTGGCTCGTCAAGTGGACTCTCAGAACATCTTAGCCAGCTGACACAATGGTTTAGAAACCTGCAGGTGGTACCCACATTGTGTGTGTGTGTGTGTGTGTGTGTGTGTGTGTGTGTGTGTGTGTGTGTGTGTGTGTGTGTGTGTGTGTGTGTGTGTGTGTGTGTTCACGCATGCATTTGCACATGTGTGTGTGTGTGTCTGAATGCTGTTTGTGGAATTTGGTGTACACAGATGAGATAATCCTTTTAAAATGGGTAACTTCAGTGGGCTGCATGCTGAGGGACTCAAAGCCCTCTGTTCTGTCTGGGGCTGAGGAGAGAAGGGCTGAGGGAGGAGGGCTGAGGAGAGGAGGGCTGAGGAGAGGCTGAGGAGAGGAGGGCTGAGGGAGGAGGGCTGAGGAGAGGAGGGCTGAGGGGAGGAGGGCTGAGGGAGGAGGGCTGAGGAGAGGAGGGCTGAGGGGAGGAGGGCTGAGGGAGGGGGGCTGAGGGGAGGAGGGTTGAGGAGAGGAGGGCTGAGGAGAGGAGGGCTGAGGGGAGGAGGGCTGAGGGAGGGGGGCTGAGGGGATGAGGGCTGAGGGGAGGAGGGCTGAGGAGAGGAGGGCTGAGGGGAGGAGGGCTGAGGGGAGGAGGGCTGAGGGGAGGAGGGCTGAGGAGAGGAGGGCTGAGGAGAGGAGGGCTGAGGGAGGAGGGCTGAGGAGAGGAGGGCTGAGGAGAGGAGGGCTGAGGAGAGGAGGGCTGAGGGAGGAGGGCTGGGAGCTCCCTCACCTCCCCTGGCAACAGCTTTAACAACGCTACTAGACGATATCTAGCTCCATTTGAGTAGAAGTTTGAAACACTGCTATCTTGATCTAAATCTCATGTATTAACTCAAACATGTATCATAACCTACTGTAACTTGGCATACCTTGTGCAAATTCCCTTTAGAGTCTCCTAAAAAGGCAATTGTGTGCCCCGCCCTCACACTGACAGCCACAGCAGTGAGACGGGCGGACGGGCTGTCCAATACCGCCTCAGCTTCTATGGGCACCCTGCTGGCCATTGGACTGGGGGTGTGGTCAGAGCCACAGGGATAAGCCTTCAGGGTGTTCTGGAACACAGAGAACAAACAATAGACTTCTCTCTAGAGAATGTCCATTTCACATTATCACCGGAACCTGGTTAGTCATTTCAACAGTATTTCTTCCATTCAGTAATAACTATTCACATCATTGACTCACAGTCTAACCAATCCTCTTAGTTATAATAAGAGGATTAATATTAGATTAGAAGCATATCAAAACTGCAATCTTGCTCCTTTTGATTTTGCGTAACACCCTTAAATCCCTACCAATAAGTCTTCAGCTAACTCCAGTAAATTGGGATGTCTTTTGATCCAGGACTTGTTTTCTTTAAGACGCATTGTTTACCAAATTAACTTTCTGTTACAATCCATCTGTCCGTCTCGTTGGACTTCAAAGGGCTCCTCCCCATCCTTGTCAGCCTTCATTTAACAGTCCGATAGCTGAGTTGGGACAGTTAGTTTTATTAAAATGCCCCAGGCAAGCAGGCCTGATGAGCTCTGGGCCCAGACGAGGTCATCCCGGGGTCGTAAGCCTGCATGGCTACTTCACTCACAGGCATCAGGGATCTCTTGGCTGTTTGACACAGGGTTCGTTAAGGCCCTTTATGTTCCATTGGCCTTCCTCTCTCTATGGCTGTTCTGCTTTAAGCATGGATCTAGTCCACTTCCTGACTGCGGAAGCCAATACGCATTACAGTGGCGAAGGTAGAGAATAAGTAGGATTTAACTAGATTATAAGGCATTCCATTGCTAGTACCCTGATGTTAGGAAAAATAAGGCAAATGCTTGACATTGAGCAGTGGAAACCTATACTGTCATTTCTTACATTCTGATGAACCAGAGGAATTATGTGAAAGGTTACATCTGCTCCTCTAAATAACTTACCATGGGTAAGTTGGCACAGCTGGACTTGACCTCGTACTCGATGTAGGCCACGTCCCCTCCTCCCTCCACCCGGCCATCCTGCGTGTAGCACAGGTCTCGTGTGGAGTCGATGTGTCTGTCCAGCTCGTCCAGGGGATACACACACAGAGCCGAGTCATCTGAGGGCCCGTTGGAGGAGCTGGCCCAGGTGGAGAAGACCCCAAGCAGTTTCTCCCCCTCTCTGCCGCCACCCTGACCCACCTGGGCTGCCTGCAGCAGGTTGTAGTTCCTCTCTGGGGAGGAGGTAGAGGAGGAGTGACACACCAGGGGTACCTCTACATAGGAATAGTAGGAGGTGTCATCCAGACACACGCGGGCAGCATACGTACGGTATTCCCGCGACACAGCCTTAATGTCACGACGATAGAACAAGAAGTACACATGCCCACGCCGAGCGAAGGCAGCTACAAAATGGTGGTCGTACTCCGAAAGCCTTCCCGCCACAGCCAGCTTGGCGGTCTCGTCATATGAGAACACAGGCTCGTGGGCCAGATGGCGTGTGGAGATGGGCGGATGGCTGCTTGTGTAACCACGGCCCACATAGAGCACGGCCCGCTCCCCGCCTCGGGGCCCCACCACCATCCCCACGGTGGACACCCCCGGGTCGTTGGCCGCCACGTACTGGGTATCCACCGGCCTCTCTGTGGAGAACAGCACCTCCTTCACAGCGGTTAGGCTGCGCTTCTGGCAGGTGCCTTGGTGGACACTACCACAGGTGATGAGCTCCATGGCTGAGGGGTCCACCAGGAGCAGCTTATTGTGGTTGGAGGTGTGCCGGGCCTGGGGGCAGTTGGCCTCTGTGACAGGGGGAAGACACTCCTTACTATCAGTCACTGGGCCGGTCCTCTCCTCCTGCTCCAGACGCAGGCCGTCCAACCCGTCCAGTTGGAAGAGATGGTCCCTGGCCCCCACGTAGACCGTGCCTACAGAGGGGTCTGGGTGTAGGACCAGGTGCTCAAATGAAGTGTCATTTCTGGAGAAACGGGGATAAGTGCAGACAGCGAGGGAGCATGTGGTGGTGACCAGGAGGAAGACGAGCAGGGCTGAGATCAGAGACATCCCAAGTGGCATTGCAAATATTCTACAAAGACAAAGTCAGTTAAAAGACGCTCAACATCAAGTTTGCTATACAAATATATTTCTATACAGTTATACAATGTCTAACCATTTGTGTCCGACGTTAAGCTCAAGTCTCCTCCTCATCCACAAACATAAACCATTCTTGTTCACTCCACCTGTAGAGAAAAGAAAACATGAAAAGATTATTACAATCTAATATCATCCAATAATCCATCAGGACTTACATTGGTTTGATCATGTTCAAGAACCTGCCATGCAGACACGTTCTCCATTTAGACATGTTCTCCATTTAGACACGTTCTCCATGCAGACACGTTCTCCATTTAGACACGTTCTCCATTTAGACACGTTCTCCATTTAGACACGTTCTCCATTTAGACACGTTCTCCATGCAGACACGTTCTCCATTTAGACACGTTCTCCATTTAGTCACGTTCTCCATTTAGTCACGTTCTCCATGCAGACACGTTCTCCATTTAGACACCTTCTCCATTTAGACACGTTCTCCATTTAGACACGTTCTCCATTTAGACACGTTCTCCATTTAGACACGTTCTCCATGCAGACACGTTCTCCATTTAGACACGTTCTCCATTTAGACACGTTCTCCATTTAGACACGTTCTCCATTTAGACACGTTCTCCATGCAGACACGTTCTCCATTTAGACACGTTCTCCATTTAGACACGTTCTCCATTTAGTCACGTTCTCCATTTAGTCACGTTCTCCATGCAGACACGTTCTCCATTTAGACACGTTCTCCATGCAGACACGTTCTCCATGCAGACACGTTCTCCATTTAGACACGTTCTCCATGCAGACACGTTCTCCATTTAGACACTTTCTCCATGCAGACACCTTCTCCATTTAGACACGTTCTCCATTTAGACACCTTCTCCATTTAGACACCTTCTCCATTTAGACACCTTCTCCATTTAGACACCTTCTCCATTTAGACACGTTCTCCATTTAGACACGTTCTCCATTTAGACACGTTCTCCATTTAGACACGTTCTCCATGCAGACACGTTCTCCATTTAGACACGTTCTCCATGCAGACACGTTCTCCATTTAGACACGTTCTCCATGCAGACACGTTCTCCATTTAGACACGTTCTCCATTTAGACACGTTCTCCATGCAGACACGTTCTCCATTTAGACACGTTCTCCATTTAGACACGTTCTCCATTTAGACACGTTCTCCATTTAGACACGTTCTCCATGCAGACACGTTCTCCATTTAGACACGTTCTCCATTTAGACACGTCTCCATTTAGACACGTTCTCCATGCAGACACGTTCTCCATTTAGACATGTTCTCCATTTAGACACGTTCTCCATGCAGACACGTTTTCCATTTAGACACGTTCTCCATTTAGACACGTTCTCCATTTAGACACGTTCTCCATTTAGACACGTTCTCCATTTAGACACGTTCTCCATGCAGACACGTTCTCCATTTAGTCACTCGTCACCTCACTACCCCAATCAATGGGCCAGCGGGACACCGGGAGTCCTCTAGTACAGCTGAAACCCTTCATTAATTAAACAGCTCTCCCCAGTCCTCCCCCTTAAGGAAGAACTTAGTGCAGTGGTCTTACAGTGTGTGACTGTAACCAGTGTTATAAGGATGGGGCATAAGAGGGTGAGGAGGGCCCTAGCTGGTGGACCTGAAGCAGGTGTGCTCTGATACTGTAGGTGGGTCTCAGTCAGACCCCTCTTTACTTATTCATGAAGGGATAAGAGGTCTGTTACTTCTTGGACAATAACCTCCAGGCCCACTGCCACAGAGGGTGGTTACTTCTTGGACAATAACCTCCAGGCCCACTGCCACAGAGGGACGTTACTTATTGGAAAATAACCTCCACACCCACTGCCACAGAGGGTGGTTACTTATTGGAAAATAACCTCCACACCCACTGCCACAGAGGGTGGTTACTTATTGGACAATAACCTCCAGGCCCACTGCCACAGGGGGTGGTTACTTCTTGGACAATAACCTCCAGGCCCACTGCCACAGGGGGTGGAAAGAAATCACCAAGAGGTTGAAGTAGTCCATGAAAAATACATACAACATACAATTCCATGTGCATCACATTTTATTGAGTAAAACCTACAGGTAACTGCCAAAATAAAGGATAGATCAACATAAAGTTCCTTAATAGGGTGTTGGGCCACCATGAGTCAGAACAGCTTCAATGCACCTTGGCATGTCTGGAACTGGAGAAAGCTCTGTCCCAGGGGCCGCTCCAGAATCTCCCAGAAGTAATCAATTGGGTTGAGATCTGGTGACTGAGACGACCATGACACATGGTTTACATCATTTTCATGCTCATCAAACCATTCAGTGAAGGGGGCATTGTCATCCTATGGAGGCATAGCCATGGTAGCCAAAATAATGGCCTGCCCAGTATTTTTTATACATGACCCTGAGCATGATGGGATGTTAATTGCTTGATTCACTTAGGAACCACACCTGCGCGGAAGCACCTGAGTTCAAAATACTGTATCCCTCATTTATTCAAGTGTTCCCATTATTTTGGCAGTTACCTGTATGTCCAGAAAAGTATGGGGGGGGGTCGCTTTCTAATTGCTTTATAGAGACATTATCCCTACCAAGATCACTCTATACATCTATTTGTGGGCCTCTAAATCCCTGCCACTGTTGTCCTTGATGCCCAGTTTCTGTCCAGACCAGCGGTTCCCAAACAAGGGATCGAGAACCCATGTGGGGTAGCCTGATATGAAAATGGGGTCGCAGGAGAATTTCCAAAATCCTTAAAAATATATTCTACAAAATATATATATTATAATATTGTCTTTGTACTGTATCTCATTATAATGTGGTTAACCTTAAAAATCGAAATTATTCAAATCTAAAAGATAAAATTCAACGAGAGAGCCCTTAGATCATGAGAAAGGCAGCACTTGAATAATTCTCAGGGTGAATGGCTAGGCCTGCTACGCTATGAAACCACACACTATTACAGAGACTGATATTACTGGCTGCAATTGATATGAGGAAAACAATGTGTGGGGGGGCAGAGAAACAGAAACTCACATCAGTAACTTTGTCAGATAACACTGTTAAACAAATCATTTATGCTCTGACTGAATGACTCACAAACTACCCAGCTAGCACAGTGGATCTGGGCCGGTTCCGGCTGAGAGTCGGGGCACTCGGCCGACGTCATGTGGCCCGAGTCTGGGCCGCCTTCGGCAGTATTACTTATGGCTAGGATGCGGGGATTGAGCTCGGGCCGATTCCGGTGTGAGTTATCTGGCCCAAATGTATTACTTGGGGCTCAGGCCGATTCCGGTGAGAGTTATCTGGCCCAAATGTATTACTTGGGGCTCGGGCCGATTCCGGTGATAGTTATCTGGCCCAAATGTATTACTTGGGGCTCGGGCCGATTCCGGTGAGAGTTATCTGGACCAAATGTATTACGTGGGGCTCGGGCCGATTCCGGTGAGAGTTATCCGGCCCAAATGTATTACTTGGGGCTCGGGCCGATTCCGGTGAGAGTTATCTGGCCCGAATGTATTACTTGGGCCTTGGACCAATTGGGGCAAATCTCTGGCAGATAATTACACAGGCTGCTTTATATAGTTAACAATTCTTTATTTATTTATTTTTCTATATTTTCCTCATTGTTTCTGTGATCAAAAAATACAATTAACATTTCAATGAAATTCTTTAAGAGTCCTGTGTAGTATTTTAGTATTGTGATACTTTGTGGAAGACAATTGATAAGCAGTACAAACTGAGTTTCAACAGAAGCTGGTTTGAGACCCGTGCCGGCCGCGACCTGGAGACCCATGAGGCGACGCACAATTGGCCCAGCGTCATCCGAGTTAGAGGAGGGTTTGTAGCGACTCCTGTGGCGGGCTAGGCGCATGCACGCTGACACGGTCACCAGGTGACAGTGAGCTTCCGGCGCCGACAGAGATGGCCGCTTCGCGTTCCGTGCATCAAAGCGGGGACCGAGAGACAGAAAAACAGCTTCTATCTCAAGGCCATCAGACTGTTAAACAGCCATCACTAACATTGAGTGGCTGCTGCCAACATACTGACTCAACTCCAGCCACTTTAATAATGGAAAAATGTATGTAATCAATTCATCACTAGCCACTTTATATAATGTTTACATACATACACACTCTACATTACTCATCTCATATGTATATACTGTACTCTATACCATCTACTGCATCTTGCCATCTTGATGTAATGTATCACTAGCCACTTTAAACAATGCCACTTCATATAATGTTTACATACCCTACATTACTCATCTCATATGTATATACTGTACTCTATACCATCTACTGCATCTTGCCATCTTGATGTAATGTATCACTAGCCACTTTAAACAATGCCACTTCATATAATGTTTACATACCCTACATTACTCATCTCATATGTATATACTGTACTCTATACCATCTACTGCATCTTGCCATCTTGATGTAATGTATCACTAGCCACTTTAAACAATGCCACTTCATATAATGTTTACATACCCTACATTACTCATCTCATATGTATAGACTGTACTCTATATCATCTACTGCATCTTGCCTATGCCGTTCGGCTATCACTCATTTACATATTTTTATGTACATATTCGTATTCATTCCTTTACACTTGTGTGTATAAGGTAGTTGTTGTGAAATTGTTAGGTTATATTACTTGTTAGATATTACTGCATGGTCGGAACTAGAAGCACAAGCATTTCGCTACACTTGCATTAACATCTGCAAACCATGTGTATGTGACAAATAAATGTGATTTGATTTTTCAGGTGTATGGTGAGGTTTATGGTGTTTCCTCCGAGACTAAATGTTTTTTTGTGGATGGGTATCATTTGTATGTATAATAGCAATATTTAAAATGACTAAATCGGGTAATTTTGTAAACATTTATTTAAATTTGCAGCGGGCCGCTTCTGGGGGGATTCTGGTAAGATGCCGGCAATGCCGGCTGAATTCTGGTAGACGGAAACGGGCCGGAAACGGGACGATTCTGGGCAGTCATTCATTTTGATTCCGGGCCAAGTCCGACACCCGATTCCGGGCCGATTCAATCAGTTCCGGCCCGCTTCTGGGCCAAGAGGGTCGCTTCTGAGCTAATTCCTCATTGCTAGCTGGGTCCCCAGCTTATGCTCTCCAAATGGACGTTAGCTGTGAGGGCAGAGATGCCAATGCATTGGCTTTTGTTCGATATACATGTTGGGGGATGCTATTCACGAGGACATAATGTTCTGTCTCACGATTCCCGAGCATGAAAAAGCTTAGGCGATGTTCAGTGTGCTGTGTGACTATATTGACGATAAACAGATTCCATGGGATCGAATGCTGGGCTTTTGCAAAGATGGGGCTCTGTCTTTGGCAGAACTGTGAGCAGGCCTCTGCACTGTAGATATGAAAATGGCTCCCTCTGCAATATGAACGTATTGTATGATACACAGAGAGCAACTGGTGGAAAAAAAGAGCTGAGCACAGAACTTGCGAGATATAATGCAGCAGGTAACTTCCATTGTAAACTACATCAAACCACATCCACTGCGTGCACATCTGTTCGCAAAACTATGTGGAGTTATGGGATCAGAGTATGACAATGTTCTATTTCAAAGTGAGGCTTGGTGGTTGTCGAGGGAGAGTGTTGGAAAGATTTTTCGGAATTCTAACTCGGGATCTCTGGCCTCTTTCTAGAACGCCGACTTTCATACCTAAAGATCATTGAAGTCATGATTTGACATCGCATTTTTCCGAGTTCCCAGTTGTCTTGAAAGGACCATAAAACTCAGGGTAGGCTACCCTTCGACAGCTCATATCTGTTTGAAGCTGGATTCATTGCTCTTGTCTGGATTAAAACCAAATATCGATCCAGGCTGGATGTGACAGCAGAGATGAGGTGCGCACTGTCAACCACGCCCCCTGACTTTGAGACATACCTCAAGCCACACCCATCTCATTAGTGGTGGTGAGATAAGATACATTGTCAGACTAATTTGCAGTTAACTGTCATAGTCCCACATTAGAAGTATGTGATGGTGAGTTGAGAAAATAATCAGAAATACTGTTAATGTTTTTCAACTGACTGCCATAGCCCATAATAAAGAAGTAAACATTGGTTGTTAATTCCATAATTTTTTTCACATGGTTGGGGTCATGAGAATTTTCAAATATCAATATGGGGTCAAAGAAGACCTAGTGGCCCGTGGTACACAGCTGCACTGTGAGGCCTGGGAAGACTAGAGAACACAGCCATGCTACTGGTCTGCTGTCCTCACCTGCTCTTTGACCGGCTGATGTCCCACTGTAGATATTTTTAGTGCAGCAGGAACAATAGTCATGGGAACTTCCTCTTAGTAACAGGAGTAGCAGCGTAGGACAGGACTGGGAAAACAAGAATTCCTTTTTACTAACATAAAAAGGAGCCTAATTTCCAATGTTTTCTTTACATCCTATCTCTTGTAGATCATAACTGGAGAGACCGAACAAGATTCTTCAGCTGAATAGCCACTATAATACTTCTACTACTACCATCAATCTGAATCTAAGTACTTCTGGAAATGTGGAGTGTCTGCCAAATGCCCAAATTGTAATAAGAATGTAGCCCTTAACTGTTACTACTACTACTGCTACAGTACAGTTTGTAATGATTAAACACAATGGGAGGAGAGGGGCTCTGGGACAGGGCACGCAGAGCCAACAACCTCCACAGTTCATGGGCCATGTCTGGAATGTATGGATCTGCCCTGGTGCAGTGCAAAGAACCTATAAATAACTACTGCTAGACTATTAGGCTGTCAACAGCACTGGTGGTCTGACCGGGGTTTTACAATCCCACTACACGACAGCCAAGTCCACTGACGCTCCACTGCTCTACGCATAGAGACCTCAGAAACAGAGAGATCGGGAGACTCTCCTCTATGTTGATCAATCATTGAAAACTGCAGTGCATGTTTGAACCTTCAACTCTTAATGACTTGTGACAGGGTTCTAAAGGCTAAGACCCCATAAAAATGAGAGATCAGCAGCGAATGCCTCCAAAAAGACAGGGGTGCGATTATTTTCAGGCGCCGTCTGAATGAAATGGGCCTCAGGCTCGGAGACCTGACATTGTTCTGTTGCTCCTGGCATCTCCCCTTTTGATACACGGCCAAATGGTACTGTACCGTCTGCTTGATTTACGACAGGCTCCGATGAGCACACACAGCCATCATAGTTCATAGTTTCATGACTACGAGGCAAAGGTAGTATCCAACTACAGTACAGTTAATCTAACACATAGATTTTCTGTTTTACAGAAAGCATAAATGTCACAGCATAGGGTGTAGTTGTCAGACTTCGAGGGTCTTTTCTATTGTAGTATATAATACAAAATGTTGGTATAGACAAAGATCAATGTAAACGAGCTGATATCAATGGTGGACGTACACACACTTGGCCCTCTGCCATTTCCGTCCACTTCTATAGGTCTATAGCAAACAGCTCTCACATAAAAACACAGAGAGTCTTTCTCTATGTCCCCAGTGTTGAAAGGCGGGGTCTGTGTAGCCCGTTGGTGGGAATAGTGTCCCTTTCAGTCCTTTCTGACCAAGTGGCTTCTCTGACCGGGTGGAGAATAAAGCCACTTCCTTGTGAAGAGCTTCACACAGTCGGTCTTATAACGGGACCCTTCATGTAGGCCTAGACGTTTCTGATGGTGGTTTGTCAGGGGGAATCAAGGTGCAGCAGAACTAACACAGACTTATTCCAGTTGGCTCTAGAGTCTGAGACCAAGCCAAACACTACACTGGTCTGCCTTATGCACGGTAAAGAGAGAGGGAGAGAGAGAGAGAGCAGGGTAGAGAGAGAGAGAGCAGGGGAGAGAGAACTAGAGAGCAGGGGAGAGAGAGAGAGAGAGCAGGGGAGAGAGAGAGAGAGAGAGAGAGCAGGGGAGAGAGAGAGCAGGGGAGAGAGAGAGAGAGAGAGCAGGGGAGAGAGAGAGAGAGAGAGCAGGGGAGAGAGAGAGAGAGAGAGAGAGGGAGAGAGAGAGAGAGAGAGAGAGAGAGAGAGAGAGAGAGAGAGCAGGGGAGAGAGAGAGAGAGCAGGGGAGAGAGAGAGAGAGAGCAGGGGAGAGAGAGAGAGAGAGAGCAGGGGAGAGAGAGCAGGGGGAGAGAGAGAGAGAGCCGGGGAGAGAGAACGAGAGAGCAGGGGAGAGAGAGAGAGAGCAGGGGAGAGAGAGAGAGAGAGAGAGAGAGAGAGAGAGAGAGAGAGAGAGAGAGAGAGAGAGAGAGAGAGAGAGCAGGGGAGAGAGAACCAGAGAGCAGGGGAGAGAGAGAGCAGGGGAGAGAGAGCAGGGGAGAGAGAGCAGGGGGAGAGAGAGAGAGAGAGCAGGGGAGAGTGAGAAAGAGAGAGAGCAGGGGAGAGAGAGAGAGAGAGCAGGGGAGAGAGAGAGAGAGAGAGAGAGAGCAGGGGAGAGAGAGAGAGAGAGCAGGGGAGAGAGAGAGAGAGAGAGAGAGAGAGAGAGAGAGAGAGAGAGAGAGAGAGAGAGAGAGAGAGAGAGAGAGAGAGAGAGAGAGAGAGAGCAGGGGAGAGAGAACGAGAGAGCAGGGGAGAGAGAGCAGGGGGAGAGAGAGAGAGAGAGCAGGGGAGAGAGAACCAGAGAGCAGGGGAGAGAGAGAGCAGGGGAGAGAGAGCAGGGGAGATAGACCAGGGGGAGAGAGAGAGAGAGAGCAGGGGAGAGTGAGAAAGAGAGAGAGCAGGGGAGAGATTATTCCGCAAGAATGATGGATGGAGGCAGCTGAAGGATTATGTATTCATACATAAATGACATATCAGAATAAATATACTTATAAATAGTCATGTGTAAAACTAAAGTATACTGTGCATCCAGAAAGTGTTCAGACCCCTTGACTTTTTCCACATTTTGATACGTTACAGCCTTATTCTAAAATGGATTCAATTACGTTTTTTTTTCATCAGTCTACACACAATACCCCAGAATGATAAAGCGAAAATAGGTTTAAAATAATAATTAAAAATATATATTTACATAAGTATTCAGACCTTTGCAATGAGACTCGAAATTTAGCTCAGGTGCGTCCTGTGTCCATTGATTATCCTTGAGATGATTCTACAACTTGATTGAAGTCCACATGTGGTAAATTCAATTAATTGGACATGATTTGGAAAGGCACACACCTGTCTATATAAGGTCCCACAGTTGACAGTGCATGTCAGAGCAAAAACCAAGCCATGAGGTCGAAGGAATTCTCAGAGAAGGTCCTGCTGAGAGACTGGTTCAGGTCCTGCTGAGAGGCTTGTGGTCAGATCCTGCTGAGAGGCTGGTGGTCAGATCCTGTTGAGAGGCTGGTGGTCAGATCCTGTTGAGAGGCTGGTGGTCAGATCCTGTTGAGAGGCTGGTGGTCAGATCCTGTTGAGAGGCTGGTGGTCAGATCCTGTTGAGAGGCTGGTGGTCAGATCCTGTTGAGAGGCTGGTGGTCAGATCCTGTTGAGAGGCTGGTGGTCAGATCCTGTTGAGAGGCTGGTGGTCAGGTCCTGCTGAGAGGCTGGTGGTCATGTCCTGTTGAAAGGTTGGTGGTCAGGTCCTGTTGAAAGGCTGGTTCAGATCCTGCTGAGAGGCTGGTGGTCAGATCCTGCTGAGAGGCTGGTGGTCAGGTCCTGTTGAGAGGCTGGTTCAGGTCCTGCTGAGAGGCTGGTTCAGGTCCTGCTGAGAGGCTTGTGGTCAGATCCTGCTGAGAGGCTGGTTCAGGTCCGGCTGAGAGGCTGGTGGTCAGGTCCTATTGAGAGGCTGGTGGTCAGGTCCTGTTGAGAGGCTGGTGGTCAGGTCCTGTTGAGAGGCTGGTGGTCAGGTCCTGTTGAGAGGCTGGTGGTCAGATCCTGCTGAGAGGCTGGTGGTCAGATCCTGCTGAGAGGCTGGTGGTCAGGTCCTGTTGAGAGGCTGGTTCAGGTCCTGCTGAGAGGCTGGTGGTCAGGTTCTGTTGAGAGGCTGGTGGTCAGATCCTGTTGAGAGGCTGGTGGTCAGATCCCGCTGAGAGGCTGGTGGTCAGGTACTGTTGAGAGGCTGGTTCAGGTCCTGTTGAGAGGCTGGTGGTCAGATCCTGCTGAGAGGCTGGTGGTCAGGTCCTGCTGAGAGGCTGGTGGTCAGGTCCTGTTGAGAGGCTGGTGGTCAGGTCCTGTTGAAAGGCTGGTTCAGATCCTGCTGAGAGGCTGGTGGTCAGGTCCTGCTGAGAGGCTGGTGGTCAGGTCCTGTTGAGAGGCTGGTGGTCAGGTCCTGTTGAAAGGCTGGTTCAGATCCTGCTGAGAGGCTGGTGGTCAGATCCTGCTGAGAGGCTGGTGGTCAGGTCCTGTTGAGAGGCTGGTGGTCAGGTCCTGTTGAAAGGCTGGTTCAGATCCTGCTGAGAGGCTGGTGGTCAGATCCTGCTGAGAGGCTGGTGGTCAGGTCCTGTTGAGAGGCTGGTTCAGGTCCTGCTGAGAGGCTTGTGGTCAGGTCCTGCTGAGAGGCTGGTGGTCAGGTCCTATTGAGAGGCTGGTGGTCAGATCACGCTGAGAGGCTGGTGGTCAGGTCCTGTTGAGAGGCTGGTGGTCAGGTCCTGTTGAGAGGCTGGTGGTCAGGTCCTGTTGAGAGGCTGGTGGTCAGATCCTGCTGAGAGGTTGGTGGTCAGGTCCTGTTGAGAGGCTGGTTCAGGTCCTGCTGAGAGGCTGGTGGTCAGATCCTGCTGAGAGGCTGGTGGTCAGGTCCTGTTGAGAGGCTGGTGGTCAGGTCCTGCTGAGAGGCTGGTGGTCATGTCCTGCTGAGAGGCTGGTGGTCAGGTCCTGTTGAGAGGCTGGTGGTCAGATCCTGCTGAGAGGCTGGTGGTCAGATCCCGCTGAGAGGCTGGTGGTCAGATCCTGCTGAGAGGCTGGTGGCCAGGTCCTGTTGAGAGGCTGGTGGTCAGGTCCTGTTGAGAGGCTGGTGGTCAGGTCCTGTTGAGAGGCTGGTTCAGGTCCTGCTGAGAGGCTTGTGGTCAGATCCTGCTGAGAGGCTGGTGGTCAGATCCTGTTGAGAGGCTGGTGGTCAGGTCCTGTTGAAAGGCTGGTTCAGATCCTGCTGAGAGGCTGGTGGTCAGGTCCTGTTGAGAGGCTGGTTCAGGTCCTGTTGAGAGGCTGGTTCAGGTCCTGATGAGAGGCTGGTTCAGGTCCTGATGAGAGGCTTGTGGTCAGATCCTGCTGAGAGGCTGGTGGTCAGGTCCTGCTGAGAGGCTGGTGGTCAGGTCCTATTGAGAGGCTGGTGGTCAGGTCCTATTGAGAGGCTGGTGGTCAGAACCTGCTGAGAGGCTGGTGGTCAGGTCCTGTTGAGAGGCTGGTTCAGGTCCTGCTGAGAGGCTTGTGGTCAGATCCTGTTGAGAGGCTGGTTCAGGTCCTGCTGAGAGGCTGGTGGTCAGGTCCTGTTGAGAGGCTGGTGGTCAGGTCCTGCTGAGAGGCTGGTGGTCAGGTCCTGTTGAGAGGCTGGTGGTCAGGTCCTGTTGAGAGGCTGGTGGTCAGGTCCTGTTGAAAGGCTGGTGGTCAGATCCTGTTGAGAGGCTGGTGGTCAGGTCCTGCTGAGAGGCTGGTTCAGGTCCTGTTGAGAGGCTGGTGGTCAGGTCCTGCTGAAAGGCTGGTGGTCAGGTCCTGTTGAGAGGCTTGTGGTCAGATCCTGCTGAGAGATTGGTGGTCAGATCCTGTTGAGAGGCTGGTGGTCAGGTCCTATTGAAAGGCTGGTTCAGATCCTGCTGAGAGGCTGGTGGTCAGGTCCTGTTGAAAGGCTGGTTCAGATCCTGCTGAGAGGCTGGTGGTCAGATCCTGCTGAGAGGCTGGTGGTCAGGTCCTGTTGAGAGGCTGGTTCAGGTCCTGCTGAGAGGCTTGTGGTCAGATCCTGCTGAGAGGCTGGTGGTCAGGTCCTATTGAGAGGCTGGTGGTCAGGTCCTGTTGAGAGGCTGGTGGTCAGATCCTGTTGAGAGGCTGGTGGTCAGATCCCGCTGAGAGGCTGGTGGTCAGATCCTGCTGAGAGGCTGGTTCAGGTCCTGCTGAGAGGCTGGTGGTCAGGTCCTGTTGAGAGGCTGGTGGTCAGGTCCTGTTGAGAGGCTGGTGGTCAGGTCCTGTTGAAAGGCTGGTGGTCAGGTCCTGCTGAGAGGCTGGTGGTCAGAACCTGCTGAGAGGCTGGTGGTCAGGTCCTGTTGAGAGGCTGGTGGTCAGGTCCTGTTGAGAGGCTGGTGGTCAGGTCCTGTTGAGAGGCTGGTGGTCAGATCCTGTTGAGAGGCTGGTGGTCAGATCCCGCTGAGAGGCTGGTGGTCAGATCCTGCTGAGAGGCTGGTTCAGGTCCTGCTGAGAGGCTGGTGGTCAGGTCCTGTTGAGAGGCTGGTGGTCAGGTCCTGTTGAGAGGCTGGTGGTCAGAACCTGCTGAGAGGCTGGTGGTCAGGTCCTATTGAGAGGCTGGTGGTCAGGTCCTGTTGAGAGGCTGGTGGTCAGGTCCTGTTGAGAGGCTGGTGGTCAGATCCTGTTGAGAGGCTGGTGGTCAGATCCCGCTGAGAGGCTGGTGGTCAGATCCTGCTGAGAGGCTGGTTCAGGTCCTGCTGAGAGGCTGGTGGTCAGGTCCTGTTGAGAGGCTGGTGGTCAGGTCCTGTTGAAAGGCTGGTGGTCAGGTCCTGCTGAGAGGCTGGTGGTCAGAACCTGCTGAGAGGCTGGTGGTCAGGTCCTGTTGAGAGGCTGGTGGTCAGGTCCTGCTGAGAGGCTGGTGGTCAGGTCCTGTTGAGAGGCTGGTTCAGGTCCTGTTGAGAGGCTGGTTGTCAGGTCCTGCTGAGAGGCTGGTTCAGGTACTGCTGAGAGGCTGGTGGACAGGTCCTGTTGACTCTGCTGTGGCCACAGCACCAGGACAGGAGTCAACTACTCCAACCAAATTACAGACAACACTACTGACTGTGGGGTTCTTCGGGGAATGATCTGAGCAAAATATGAACATTGAGGAGCGTGTGAATGCAGAAAATAACAAAGTAAAAACACATTCTGTCTTCCTGGATTTCTATCTGTCTTTTACACTCTTTCCTCTTTTCTCTGCTGTGAACTTGAAAGACCAAACCAACATGATCAGGTTGACCAATCCATTTGCAAGTGAAATATAGTTGGCATTTAGCAGTTCGGCCACAAGTGTTCTGCAGAGCAGAAGTAGCAACAATGGAAGTGAGATTAAAGAAGAATGTATGTTGTGTGATTGTGTCAATATGTTTTATTCAGATCATATGGCATTCTTAGCATCCTGTGAATAGGATATTGATAATGTATGTCTTTGTGTTGCCATCACAGGAGGCTGAAGAGGGGGAGAAACAGGCTTATTCATGCATTTGTGCCCTGGCTGCATACCTTACCACCTACTGCATGTGTTATTACATCTCTGTAAGTGGAGGCTGCTGAGGTGAGGACGGCTCATAATAATGGCTGGAATGGAGTCAATGGAATGGTATCAAACACACGGAAACCACATGTTTGATACCATTCCATTGACTCCATTCCAGCCATTATTGTGAGCCGTCCTCTCCTCAGCAGCCTCCACTGATCTCCGTCACACAAAACAGCCTCTCTTTCATATCGCTGAATAGACTGAGAAAGCCCTTTGTCATTTGTGGTTGTCTTGACGACGTCCCGTGGTTGGATGAAAAGAAAGTCTAGCGTCAACTCATAGGCAATTAAATTAGTACCAACTGTACAACCACTGATGCTTCCCTGACAAAATAATTCATGGTTAGGTTGATGGGATTATAATTTAAGAATAGAGGTCATGGTAAGAAACGCTACATGTGCTGCATTGAATTATTCCCCTCACTTGACGAGACATTAGTACTTTTAAACAAAAAGTACACCAATAAGAATGATTTTCGATGCACCACGCAAGCAAAAGCTATTTGTTTCCGTAATCTGGGAATCTACAAAGATGGACTGAAAATAACAAGACACATTTTTCATAGAGGAGTGAGGAAACTTAATAAACAAGCGCTCAGCAATTCATAAGTAAACATAGGCAACAGCAGAGGGGCCCCATGAGCCTATAAGAACAGAGATACATTGCACTCCTCCCTCTCCTCTTCCTCAGTGACTGGTATCACAGGCGCCTAGCAGAATGCCAACTATTTGTTTAAGGCTTGGCAGTGAGGACTTCTCCCAAGCTCTGGCCTAGAGCAGTGTGGATGAATGTATATTCTAACAAAACACTCCACTACTGGGGAATGTAAAATGGGGAAGCTTTAGTTTACTGGCAATAGAGGCCTCAATGACTAGAGTGGCAGGTAGCCAAGCGGTTAAGAGCGTTGGGCCAGTAACCGAAAAGTCGCTGGTTTGAATCCCTGAGCTGACTAGATGAAAAATCTGTCGATGTCCCTTTGAGAAAGGCAGTTAACCTTAATTGCTCCTGTAAGTCGCTCTGGATAAGATCATCTGCTAAATGACTAAAATGTAAAATGGAAGCACTTACATTAAGTGCACACAACATTAGAGACACCTTCCTAATATTCAGTTGCACCCCCTTTTGCCCTCAGAACAGCCTCAATTCATTGGGGCATGGACTCTATGCTGGCCCATCTTGACTCCAATGCTTTCCAGAGTTGTGTCAAGTTGCCTGGAAGTCCTTTGGGTAGTTTACCATTCCTGATACACATGGGAAACTGTTGAGCGTGAAAAACCTGCAGCGTCGCAGTTCTCGACAGTCAAACCAGTGCACCTGGCATCTACTACCAAACCCCGTTCAAAGGCACTTAAATATTTTGTCTTGCCCATTTACCGTCTGAATGGCACACATACACAATCCATGTCTCAATAGTCTCAAGGCTTAAAAATCATTCTTTAACCTGTCTACTCAACCTTCATCAACACTGATTGAAGTGGATAAAGGGTCATATCTTTCACCTGGATTCACCTGGTCAGTCTGTGTCATGTAAAGACTAGATGTTCCTAATGTTTTGTACACTGTGTGTACTTGGGCCTTAAGTACTCGGAGTAGACATAGGCCAGTCAGCCAAAAAGCCTATTCAGTTCAGCATATGTTTTATTTTCAAGAAGAAACAAGCACATCTCTGCTTAGTATCATGGTACTCCCTGTCTATAGCCATGTTATTTTCTACTCCCTGTCTATAGCCATGTTATTTTCTACTCCCTGTCTATAGCCATGTTATTTTCTACTCCCTGTATATAGCCATGTTATTTTCTACTCCCTGTCTATAGCCATGTTATTTTCTACTCCCTGTCTATAGCCATGTTATTTTCTACTCCCTGTCTATAGCCATGTTATTTTCTACTCCCTGTATATAGCCATGTTATTTTCTACTCCCTATATATGGATATAGCCATGTTATTTTCTACTCCCATTTTGGCTGTAGTGTTGTTGCGCGCGAAGGTGAGGGCGCGCACTTTGTTATATATCTCCGGTAATGAACATACTATTCTCCAGCTTAAATTGTATAGTTTATTTACATAATAGGGTACCTGAGGATTGATTAGAATCGTTGTTTGACTTGTTTGGACGAAGGTTATTGGTAACTTTCAGGATTCATTTGTATGCATTTTGAACGAGGGAAACCGGTGGATTACTGAGTCAAGCGTGCCAACTAAACTGACTTTTTTGGGATATAAAGAAGGACTTTATCGAACAAAAGGACCATTTGTTATGTAGCTGGGACCCTTGTGATTGCAAACAGAGGAAGCTCTTCAAAGGTAAGTGATTTATTTTATCACTATTTCTGACTTTCGTGACGCCTCTGCTTGGTTGGAAAATGTTTGTAATGCTTTTGTACGTGGCGCGCTGTCCTCAGAAAATCGCATGGTGTGCTTTCGCCGTAAAGCCTTTTGAAAATCTGGCAAAGCGGCTGGATTAACAAGATGTTAAGCTTTTAAACGATTTCAGACACTTGTATTTTCATGTATGTTTAACTTCTCTAGGGTAGGGGGCAGCATTCGGAATTTTGGATGAAATGCATGCCCAAATTAAACTGCCTGCTTCTCGGGCCTAGAAGATATGATATGCATATAACTGGTAGATTTGGATAGAAAACACTCTAAAGTTTCCAAAACTGTTAAAATAGTGTCTGTGAGTATAACAGAACTGATTTGGCAGGCGAAAACCTGAGAAAAATCCATTCAGGAAGTAGTTTTTTTTTGGTTTTGTAGTTTTCTATTCAATCAAACAAGCAAAGCGTCAATACAGGATTAAGATTGAATCCTTCTGCACCGGCTCTGACGCATCGCCGGATGTGGCAGGGCTTGAAAACTTTTACGGACTACAAAGGGAAACCCAGATGCGAGCTGCTCAGTGACGAGAGCCTACCAGACGAGCTAAATGGCTTTTATGTTCGCTTCGAGGCAAGCAACACTGAAGCATGCACGAGAGCACCAGCTGTTCTGGATGACTGTGTGATAACGCTCTCGGTAGCCGATGTGAGCAAGAACTTTAAACAGGTCAACATTAACAAAGCTTTTCATCCAAAATTCCGAATGCTGCCCCCTACCCTAGACTTGATGCTTGATGCGGATGTTGCCTGTAATCCATGGCTTCTGGTTGGGATATGTACGTACGGTCACCCTGTGGATGAAGTCGTCGATGCACTTATTGATGAAGCCGATTAACGAGGTGGTTTACTCCTCAATGCCATTGGATGAGTCGTAGCATCCGCGTCATCTGACCACTTCCGTATTAAGCGAGTCACTGGTACTTCCTGCTTTAGTTTTTTCTTGTAAGCATGAATCAGGAGGATATAATTATTGTCAGATTTGCCAAATGGAGGGTGGGGGAGAGCTTTGTATGCATCTCTGTGTGTGGAGTAAAGGTGGTCTGGAGTTTTTTTTACTCTGGTTGCACATGTGACATGCTGGTAAAAAATTTGGTAAAACGGATTTAAGTTGGCCTGCATTAAAGTCCCTGGCCACCAGGAGCGCTGCTTCTGGATGAGCATTTTCTTCTTTGCTTATGGTCTTATAGAGTTGGTTGAGTGCGGTCTTAGTGCCAGCATCGGTCTGTGGTGATAAATAGACGGCTATGAATAATATAGATGAGAACTCTCTTGGTAGATAGTGTGGTCTACAGCTTATCATAAGGTACTCTACCTCAGGCGGGCGATACCTCGAGACTTCTTTAATTATAGACATCACGCACCAGCTGTTATTGACAAAAAGACACACACCCCCAACCCTCGTCTTACCAGACGTAGCATCTCTGTTCTGCCAGGGGGCATGGAAAATCCCGCCAGCTCTATGTTATCCGTATCCGCCACGACTCGGTGAAACCTAAGATGTTACAGTTATTAATGTCCCGTTGGTAGGATAATCGTAGGTCATCAATTCTATTTTCCAATGATTGCGTGTTACCAAGTAGAACGGAAGGCAGTGGGAGTTTACTCCCGATCTGCGTCCTCCTTTCCTCTGTCTTTTCTTCATGCAAATGACGGGGATTTGGGTCTGTTCCTGTCACGTCTGCTCCTGCTCTCCCCCCCGGCTCCTGTATCACTCACTCCTATCATCCATTACGCACACCTGCCTTCCCTCGTCACACGCATCAGCGATATTAGATTCACCTGGACTCACTCATCACCTGTTTATTACCTCCCCTATATTTGTCAGTTCCACTGCTCTGTTCCCTGCTGATGCATTAATTGTTTTTCTCTTTTTTACCCTTGTGCCGATGCTGTTCCTGTTTCGTTCCATGTCCGTTCCTTATTAAATGTTTGACTCCCCGTACCTGCTTCGTCTCTCCAGCGTCATTCCATGTAACAGTTCCCGGGAGAGCAGTATATCCTTCTCGTCGGACTCGTTAAAGGAAAAATCTTCTTCCAGTTCGTGGTGAGTAATCGCCGTTCTGATGTCCAGACAAAATGGGGGCCGAGGGGGGTCTATAACAAATGGCAACGGTGAGAGACTTGTTCCTGGAAAGGTGGATTTTTAAAAGTAGAAGCTCGAATTGTTTGGGCACAGACCTGTATTGTATGACAGAACTCTGCAGGCTATCTCTGCAGTAGATTGCAACTCCACCCCCTTTGGCAGTTCTTTCTTGTTGGTAAATGTTATAGTTAGGGATGGAAATGTCAGGATTTTTGGTGGCCTTCCTAAGCCAGGATTCAGACACGGCTAGGACATCCGGGTTGGCGGAGTGTGCTAAAGCAGTGAATAAAACAAACTTAGGGAGGAGGCTTCTAATGTTAACATGCATGAAACCAATGTTTTTACGGTTACAGAAGTCAACAAATGAAAGTGCCTGGGGAATGGGAGTGATGCTGGGGGCTGCAGGGCCTGGGTTAACCTCTACATCACCAGAGGAACAAAGGAGGAGTAGGATAAGAGTACGGCTAAAGGCTAAAATAACTGGTCGTCTAGTGCGTTTGGAACAGAGAGTAAAAGGAGCAGGTTTCTGGCCGTGGAAGAGTAGATTCAAGACATAATGTACAGACAAGAGTATGGTAGGATGTGAGTACAGTGGAGGTAAGCCTAAGCATTTAAAAATCTTTTTTTTTTTTTTTTTTTTTTTTTACCTTTATTTAACTAGGCAAGTCAGTTAAGAACAAATTCTTATTTTCAATGACGGCCTAGGAACAGTGGGTTAACTGCCTGTTCAGGGGCAGAACGACAGATTTGTACCTTGTCAGCTCGGGGATTTGAACTTGCAACCTTTTTGGTTACTAGTCCAACGCTCTAACCACTAGGCTACCCTGAGTGATGATGAGAGAGGTTTTGTCTCTAGAGGCACCATTTAAGCCAGGTGTGGTCACCGCATGTGTGGGGTTGGAACACAAGGGTTAGCGAAGGCATATTGAGCAGGGCTGGAGGCTCTACAGTGAAATAAGACAGAAATTACGAACCAAAACAGCAATAGACAAGGCATATTGACATTAGGGAGAGGCATGTGTAGCCGGTGATCATAGGGTCCAGTGAGTAGCTAGACGAGCTGGAGGCACGGTAATTCAGACAGCTAGCAGGCCGGGGGTAGCAGCAGGCTAGCTGACGGGCCTCAGGGGTACGTCGCAACGGGAGAGCCTGTTGAAACTCCCTCGGACGGTTACGTCGGCAGACCAGTCGTGATGGATTGGCGGGGCTCCGTGTCGGCAGCAAAGGGTCCAGGCCAATTGGCAGAAGAGGTATTGAAGCCCAGGAATTATCTGATGAATTTCTTCGGCTAGCCGGGAGAAGGGCCTAGCTCAAGGCTAGCTCCAGGCTAACTGGGGCTTGCTTCGGGACAGAAACCCCCGTGGACGGTTACATTGGTAGACCAGTCGTGAAGGATAGATGGGGCTCCGTGTCGGCAGCAAAGGGTCCAGGCCAATTATCAAAAGAGGTAATTGAAGCCCAGAAATTGCTTGATGGATCTCTTTGGGCCTAGTTCAAGGCTAGCTCCAGGCTAACTGGTGCTTGCTTCGGGACAGAGACATTAGACAGGAGTAGCCACTCGGATAGCAGCTAGCTGTGATGATACGGAGTAAAGGTTCAGAGTGGTTGGAATCCGGAGATGTGGTAGAGAAAAGCAGTCCGATATGCTCTGGGTAGATATCGCGCTGTGCAGACTGGCAGGAGTTTCCCAGGCTGAGGCTGGCAGATGTTCGAGTTAACGGTGATGACCGCTAGCAGTGGCTAACTGACTACTAGTTGGTAGCTAATTAGCTGGCTAGCTCCTGAAAGGGGTTCCGGTTCAAACCACATTGGGTGAGGCGGGTTGCAGGAGAGTATGTTCAGTCCGTAGATGGACAATGAGATTAAAAATAATAAAAATATATACGAAGAAAAACGATATATACAAGGGACGGGACAAGACGGGACAAGACAATCAAAACAGACATCCCACTGCTATGCCATCTTGAATCTAAGTTTGAGGAGTTCGGATCACAAAGAAGAGCATTCGTGAGATGCAGAAAAAATGAAACAATGCTGGAGGAGTGCTTGACACCATCTGTCAAGCATGGTGGAGGCAATGTGAAGTCTGTGGGTGCTTTGGTGGTGGTAAAGTGGGAGATTTGTACAGGGTAAACGGGATCTTGAAGAAGGAAGGCTATCACTCCATTTTGCAACTCCATGCCATACCCTGTGGATGGTGCTTAATTGGAGACAATTTCCTCCTACAACAGGACAATGACCCAAAGCACAGCTCCAAACTATGCAATAACTATTTAGGGAAGAAGCAGTCAGCTGGTATTCTGCCTATAATGGAGTGGCCAGCAGTACACCGAATCTCAACCCTATTGAACTGTTGTGGGAGCAGCTTGACCGTATGGTACGTAAGAAGTGCCCATCAAGCCAATCCAACTTGTGGGAGGTGCTTCAGGAAGAATGGGGTGAAATCTCTTCAGATTACTTCAACAAATTCACAACTAGAACGCCAAAGGTCTGCAAGACTGTAATTGCTGCAAATTGAGGATTCTTTGACGAAAGAAAAGTTTGAAGAACACAATTATTATTTCAATAAAAAATCATTATTTCTAACCTTGTCAACGTCTTGACTATATTTCCTATTCATTTTGCAACTAATTTCATGTATGTTTTCATGAAAAACAAGGACATTTCTAAGTGACCCCAAACCTTTGAACGGTAGTTCCCTCAAAACTTGAGACATTTGTGGCATTGTGTTATGTAGCCTTCTATTGTCCCCAGCACAAGGTGCAACTGTGTAATGATCTTACTGTTTAATCAGATTCTTGATATGCCACACTTTGGCAATGGAGAAATGCTCACTAACAGGGATGTAAACACATTTGTGCACAAAAATTGAAAGAAAGCTTTTTTTTTCAGCTCATGAAACATGGGACCAACACTTTACATGTGGTGTTTATAATTTTAGTAGTTCACCTAATTTCAGTTTATGTGACAAAACAAGCAATTATCATGTATCGAATCATTGTACCATCTAAACTGCTGTGAAATATATTTTCCAAAACCCAACATTTTCAGGTGTTTGAAGCTGGTGTACAAAACCGAAACTTAAGAACAGGAAGCATAGAAAAAGCGCACATAGAACAGATCTACCGCTTCTTAGACTTGCTTTCTATGAGAATGACAGATTTATAACACACATTTCTATGTGAAGTTGGTTGGGTCACCCAAAAGTTACATATTGCAGCTTTAAACCTTCTGTTTAAATACGAAACTGTACAGAAGCAAGACCAACTGCAGTCATCTTGCTTTAAGCCCCATAGTAACTGATGCTTCTGGATCTACAGTCCAATCTCTTTAGTGGTCTGTAGCTAAACCAAAAGAGAAAAAAACTTGGCCAGATTACCTCATAGGCATGATTGTGTATGCAAAGACTGTTACTTTCCTCACACGTGTTTCATCGGTTGCCAGAGGCATCATGCAGAAATAATCTCTAATGGTTAAAGGTTCTTTGAGAAGCGTTCCAAATTCACTTTTCACTTTGGACTAGAGACCCGCAAAATAGGACTACTCATGGAGGATTGCTTTCGCACCGTGGCAATCAAATGTACCAAGTACATTGGTCAAACTATAAAAACATGTTTCTAAACTGATGATCATGTAGCTATGCAATGTGTTGTAATCCTTTTTTTTTTGTAGAAAATACACTAAGCTACATACTCTCATTACACACATGATGGATCTTTGACCCTTCACAAGGTGGCAATAATTCAGTAACACTGTTGAGAAACATACCACACTGAGGAGTGACTGAAAGTGGAGGGGTTGTTTCAATATGGGAAAAATGCCATAGAAGGTCAGCTTTTATGAAAGAAATACATATTTTGACATTGTTTTCATTGTCTATGCTCTCATAAAAATCATAGCATAAAAGGATCCCCTTCCAATTTGTTTTATTTTAGGCAGAGTCAGGCAGGTGAGAGCTGTCGTGGCCTTCTGTTCGTGTGCGAGGTGACAGACAGCTTAATTTAAAAGATAACGGCCGCCCTCAAGACACCCCTTCCTTTTCCCTGGCACATTGTAATTGGGAGAGAATCAGAGCAGGCCTCTATGAGTGGGAGGTCTTCAACTGTCAAATGGTTAATAGAGTGCACTCTCTCTCTCCTAAGTAGAAGCCACACACACACACAGACAACACACACACAACCCCTTTCTCTTATCCCTGACAGAAAATCATTAATGATTAATGTGCAGAGCTTGCTGTGTTTAACGCAAAGGTGCTTGATTGTGACCCGAGGACAATTAGGTGATGAAATCTAGGATCGAACCTGCAGAAGAAGACAGTGAAAAGATCTTCACTGAAATCCATGACAATCACATCTTTCAATAATAAAAATCAACTGCTTTCTGTAGATGTATGATACAAAGTCTTATGATCAGTCTTGAAAAACATGGCATGGAGTCGGGAGTGGTCAGACCAAGCCGGGCGCTCACCCCCCTGAGGTGCTGAGACAGTCTGCTAACAGGACTGACACCTGGGGACTGCATTAATCATTGATCAGACTAGTGTGAGGGAGTGGATGGGCTTTAATGGGATTTGCAGAGGGTTTAACTCCGCGTTGGTGTATTAATCATCAAGGCAGTGAGTCAAGTCTACCCACACAAAAAGGCCAAGCAAAACTCACATGGTCCGAGAAAAAAAATCCCTGCATACTGTAGATACTAACATCAAAGCATAGCCCTAAATACCGGTATGCTGCCAACGCCAGATCAGTGAAAGATAAACAGTGCACCACGGGGACTGAAATGCCATGGTTAGTTAGGTACACTCCTCTTCCACGCCACTCCTCCCTCTTCACTTCCCCGCACCCCCCCCTCTCCAAAACAACACCCAGTGTAAGCTAACTTTAGCCCAGCAAGATATAGTACTACTCTTTCTTTACGCCTTCACTGCTATAGTGTACTGTATGACGTACTGTAAAAAATATTGTAGAAGAAGACCAAAATAAAATGTCAGCCTGCTTTATTCTTCTAGGGCGGCTAGTCATGGGAAAGCCCAGGCGCCATACCAGTGTCTGGACTTTAGCTGAGAGTGAGCTGACGAAGAGTTTTGCCACGGCCATAACAATACAACAGAGGGAGGTCTGGGCTGGCGTCACTTCTAGGGCTGTGGCGGTCATTACATTTTGTCAGCCGGTTCTTGTCATGGAAATAGCTGCCGGTCTCACGGTAATTGACCGTTAATCACAGTTTTTCTTCTGAATGCTTAAACACTAACAGTGATTCTTGAAGCACTATCTCTGAAACCATTAACGCTTGTAGCCAATGCAATTACCAAGTGTGCCAATCTGAATGCATGTTCTCTGCTTACACTCAGTTTGCAATTTAAAAACACACTTATAGCAAAACTGTAAACATTGGTCTCTACATTGCTACACTATTTTGCCAATTGCCTTTCCATATCGACACATGTGAAAACACTTTTAGATAATGAGTTCACTTACAAATCCGAGCTTGAGCACTATAAATAGGCCACAGGTAAACATTTGGATTGGACAACAATGGAGGCCAATATTGGACAGAGAGTAAGAGGGGTGAGAACTAGAGGAGGGCGAGGAGGAGGAAGAAGAGGACGAGGAGGTGAAGAAGTAAGAGGAGGAGGAGGAGAAGGAAGATGTGAAGTAAGACGGGGGAGAAGGAGAGGAGGGGAAGAGGAAGGGGAGTCAGGAACGCAATAACTGATGAAATAGAGCGACTGTGGTTGACCATGTTGTCAACCATGGGATGAGCATGAGGGAGGCTGGGCAATGGGTTCAACCAAATTTGAGCCGCTATACTGTTGCATGTATCATCCGGATATTTCAAAATGAGAACCGGTAAGTAACTGTAAGTGCTGTAGTCTTACTGGTACAGTAATATGTACTGTACTTTCATAATGAGAAGGATCTATCACTAAAACCATTCAAATGTTTTTACAGAACTGCAAGAAAACCAGTATCTGGTGGAAGAGGTTGACTGCTCACCCCAGAGCAGGAGACCCACATTGTTAATATGGTCATTGCAAATAACTGCATCAGACTCAGAGAACTGCAGGACCACATAATGGTAGATAACACCATATTCCAAAACATCAACAGAGTGAGTCTCTGCACTGTCTCGTCTACTGAAACGCAATATAATTAGGATGAAACAGCTGTAGAGAGTCCCTTTCAAAAGAAACTCAGACAGTGTAAAACAACGGAGATATGAATATGTGCAGGTAAGCTATACTATCCTATCATTGGTACTGGATATGGAAGTGTATGGAGCTACATCAAATTGGCTGATCCCTGTCTTTTCGTACTGTGCTACATTGTTTTGTCTTGTCTCTTCCAGAGAGTCATGGAGCTAGAAGCAGATGCTACCGTCTCTTATGACCGTTAAGACCTTCTGGACATCAGAACTGGGATTATTCACCTCAAATTGAACGAGGAGTTCTTCTTCAATGAGTCGGACGCGAGGGATATACTACAGACTAGAGGTCGACTGATTAATCGGAATGGACGATTAATTAGAGCCGATTTCAAGTTTTCATAACAATCGGAAATCTGTATTTTTGGACACCGATTTTATTTTTTATTTTTTTCTTCTTTTTTAATTAAAAAAAAAATGTTATCCCATTTTCTCCCCAATTTTCGTGGTATCCAATCGCTAGTAATTACTATCTTGTCTCATCGCTACAACTCCCGTACGGGCTCGGGAGAGACGAAGGTCGAAAGCCATGCGTCCTCCGAAGCACAACCCAACCAAGCCGCACTGCTTCTTAACACAGCGCGCCTCCAACCCGGAAGCCAGCCGCACCAATGTGTCGGAGGAAACACTGTGTACCTGGCCCCCTTGGTTAGCGCGCACTGCGCCCGGCCCGCCACAGGAGTCGCTGGAGCGCGATGAGACAAGGATATCCCTACCGGCCAAACCCTCCCTAACCCGGACGACGCTATGCCAATTGTGCGTCGCCCCACGGACCTCCCGAACCCAGAGACTCTGGTGGCGCAGCTAGCACTGCGATGCAGTGCCCTAGACCACTGCGCCACCCGGGAGGCCCTGGACACCAATTTTTTATTCATTTTTTTTTTTTACACCTTTATTTAACTAAGCAAGTCAGTTAAGAACACATTATTATTTTCAATGACGGCCTAGGAACGGTGTGTTAACTACCTTGTTCAGGGGCAGAACGACAAATTTTTACCTTGTCAGCGGGATTCAATCTTGCAACCTTAAGGTTAACTAGTCCAACACTCTAACCACCTGCCTTACATTGCACTCCACGAGGAGCCTGCCTGTTACGCGAATGCAGTAAGAAGCCAAGGTAAGTTGCTAGCTAGCATTAAACTTATCTTATAAAAAACAATCAATCAATCATAATCACTAGTTAACTACACATGGTTGATGATATTACTAGTTCATCTAGCGTGTCCCGCGTTGCTGTCACGGACGTCGTCACGGAAATGACAGGACCAAGGTGCAGCGTGGTCAGAGTACATTTTCTTTTAATGTTATAAATGTCGCCAACAAAACAAGAAACAACAAAAACTAACGTGAAGCTGACTAGGGCTATACAGGCCACTAACACAGACAACTACCCACAACTAAGGTGGAAAAACAGGCTGCCTAAGTATGATTCCCAATCAGAGACAACGATAGACAGCTGTCCCTGATTGAGAACCATACCCAGGCCAAAACATAGAAACAGAAAACATAGAAATAAAGAAACTAGAATGCCCACCCTAGTCACACCCTGGCCTAACCAAAATAGAGAATAAAAGCCTCTCTATGGCCAGGGCGTGACAGTTGCATATAATCGATGCGGTGCGCATTCGCGAAAAAGGACTGTCGTTGCTCCAACGTGTACCTAACCATAAACATCAATGCCTTTCTTAAAATCAATACACAGACGTATATATTTTTAAACCTGTATATTTAGCTAAAATAAATCCAGGTTAGCAGGCAATATTAACCAGGTGAAATTGTGTCACTTCTCTTGCGTTCATTGCACGCAGAGTCCGGGTATATGCAACAGTTTGGACCGCCTGGATCGTTGCGAACTAATTTGCCAGAATTTTACGTAATTATGACATAGCATTGAAGGTTGTGCAATGTAACAGGAATATTTAGACTTATGGATGCCACCCGTTAGATAAAATACGGAACGGTTCCGTATTTCACTGAAAGAATAAACGTTTTGTTTTCGAAATTATCGTTTCTGGATTTGACCATATTAATGACCAAAGGCTCATATTTCTGTGTGTTATTATGTTATAATTAAGTCTATGATTTGATATTTGATAGAGCAGTCTGACTGAGCGATGGTAGGCAGCAGCAGGCTCGTACGCATTCATTCAAACAGCACTTTCGTGCGTTTTGCCAGCAGCTCTTCGCAATGCTTCAAGCATTGAGCTGTTTATGACTTCAAGCCTATCAACTCCCGAGATTAGGCTGGTGTAACCGATGTGAAATCGCTAGCTAGTTAGCGGGGTGCGCGCTAATAGCGTTTCAATCGGTGACGTCACTCGCTCTGAGACTTGGGAGTAGTTGTTCCCCTTGCTCTGCAAGGGCCGCGGCTTTTGTGGAGCGATGGGTAACGATGCTTTGAGGTGGCTGTTGTCGATGTGTTCCTGGTTCGAGCCCAGGTAGGGGCGAGGAGAGGGACGGAAGCTATACTGTTACACTGACAATACTAAAGTGCCTATAAGAACATCCAATAGTCAAAGGTATATGAAATACAAATGGTATAGAGAGAAATTGTCCTATAATTCCTATAATAACTACAACCTAAAACTTCTTACCTGGGAATATTGAAGACTCATGTTAAAAGGAACCACCAGCTTTCATATGTTCTCATGTTCTGAGCAAGGAACTTAAACGTTAGCGTTTTACATGGCACATATTGCACTTTTACTTTCTTCTCCAACACTTTGTTTTTGCATTATTTAAACCAAATTGAACATGTTTATTTATTTGAGGCTAAATTGATTTTATTGATGTATTATATTAAGTTAAAATAAGTGTTCATTCAGTATTGTTGTAATTGTCATTATTACAAATGAATTTAAAAAAATGGCCGATTAATCGGTATAGGCTTTTTTGGTCCTCCAATAATTGGTATCGGTGTTGAAAAATCATAATCGGTCGACCTCTACTACAGACACTCGACCAGGCCCAGATCCCCGTGATTCGCTGGAGAAGGAAACTGAGATTTCAAGGCAAAAGATCAGGATGCCTTGCGAGGATCAGGCGACGAGTTGCTAATCTGCCCTTGCCTTCCGTTCTGCTAGCTAACAATCAATCGCTGGAAAATAAATGGGAGGAACCTGAAAGCATATACAGTTTTTCTGTTCTTTTTTTCTAGCACAAATGTTTTTGTTTTCTTCTACCGCGCTTTTGTTGTTTGAGGAGTGTTAGAACATTTTGAGATTTTGTTTTTGTATTGATAGTGTGTTATGTTCGGAATACACATCCATACTTTACACATTTGGATACCTATGTGTATGTGTGTTTACTACATGTATGACAAAACTTTATTGCAAACTGCTATGCCCTGCCCACAGAAAAAAGGTGTTTTTCATTTGTACTCTCAGTGCGTAGTTGGTGCTTCGTGTGCTTATTCAAATGATGGTTTGTGTGTACTGTATTGACGCAAAAAAAAAGATTTAAGAGTTTGAAGAGTTTTGCAAGAATTGTTTGCTTTTGCAAGAGATGTATAATGTTTTGCTGGTTTGCTATAAGGTTTTGTGATTAGTGTGTAGAGTTTTAAAGGTAATGCCTAAGCAATCAGAAAAAAATGTAATATAAACATATTTAGCATCTCCTGGCTTCCATGCAAAGCAAAAAAGCCACTGATGCAGACCTTTGGAACATCTACATTTTAAAAAGTCTAATAAATCCATGTAATATAGCCTACACCTGCACAATAAATCCATTATTTATTTTAGACAGGTCTAAAGAAACATGATACGAAAAAATATATATTTCAGAAGAACAGAACAGCATACTCGGAGTTGTCCTTATGTTAGGTCCGGATCTGGCTATGCCATATGGCTGTGTGCTACACTAGTTCATTTAGCATAAAATGTTTTCTTAAGAGTTCCGTGAAATTATTTTATAGTATGACGAATACAATTGAACATTGCTGAATAAAATAGAAAGGATATTTTCTCCAAAACAATGATGGGAGCTGCACATGCAGCTATTCTGTGTTGAGCGGTTAACAAAGAAACAGGTCCTCCTATTTACTTAATTTAGAGTTATTTATGCAACTTTAGTTGTGATACAAATGTTGGACTATATGTTTTGATTTTTAATACAAAAGTTGCATGAAAGGCATAAGATCTGCAGTGTTTTTTTGCACAGGCTCTACACACTTCATCAGTCTCTCATTCACAATTTGACAAGCACTTGATAATTTTGAATTTATCCGTTATTTTACCAGGTAAATTGACTGAGAACACATTCTCATTTACAGCAATGACCTGGGGAATAGTTACAGGGAGAGGAGGGGGATGAATGAGCCAATTGTAAACTGGGGATTATTAGGTGACCGTGATGGTTTGAGGGCCAGATTGGGAATTTAGCCAGGACACCAGGGTTAACACCCCTACTCTTACAATAAGTGCCATGGGATCTTTAATGACCTCAGAGAGTCAGGACACCTGTTTAACATCCCATCCGAAAGACGGCACCCTACACAGGGCAGTGTCAATCACTGCCCTGGGGCATTAGAATATATTTTTTAAGACCACAGAGTGCCTCCTACACCACTTCCAGCAGCATCTGGTCTCCCATCCAGGGACTGACCAGGACCAACCCTGCTTAGCTTCAGAAGCAAGCCAGCAGTGGTATGCAGGGTGGTATGCTGCTGGCCTTTCCCAGCAGCATCCCCCTTGTGTAGCCGTAATGCCCCCTAAAAAAAGCCATGCCTTTTGTGGCCAGTGGCCGTTGTGCCCTTGAGCTGAATATAATATTCATAATACCTTCTCCCGTCTGCGTGCTCCAAAGCACCTCTTACTCACATGCCTCTCTTGGATATTTCCATTCTTATTAGCTAATGCCCGTTACGTGATCGGGCCCTTCTCACATCTCAGCTCTGAAGTAGGCTACAAGAGAAGACAGACACATCGAGGTGCATATTGAAGGTGTTGGAACAACTGTCCACATTTACTTTTCGTCAGCCAACAAGATGAAAGGCCTAACAAACAGCAAAAGCACTAGCTTATGTCAATCTACTATCCCCTAAGTACAAAAGTACAAAAGTTGACCTATTATATTCTAAACATATTCTAAACATAGTCTGGGACAGTTGTGGGATGCAATAGATCCCAAATTAATACAACCACTAGCATCAAAAAAACGTTTAAAAGCAATGAGGCTGATGCAACAGATCAGAACGTTTAGCTTAAAATGTTGATAAACCATTAGGCTATTTCTTCACATTATAAGTGCAGCAATGCACACACGACAGTAGGCGTGCGAATGCAGTGGTGGAAATAGTACCAAACTGTCATACTTACTTACTTTTACTTTACGTAAAAAGTAAAGATACCTTAATAGAAAATGACTCACGTAAAAGTCACCCAGTAAAATGTTACTTGAGTTAAAAGTCTAAAAGTATTTGGTTTAAAATATACTTAAGTATTAAAAGTAAAAGTATAAATCATGTCAAATTCCTTATATTATGCAGATCGCATCATTTTGTTTTTTATTTTATTTACGGAGAGCCAGGTGCACACTCCAATACTCAGACATCATTTACAAACAAAGCATTTGTGTTTAGTGAGTACGCCAGATCAGAGGCATTAGGGATGACCAGGGATGTTCGGTTGAATTTGACTATTTTCCTGTCCTGCTAAGCATTCAAAATGTAACGAGTACTTTTGGGTGTCAAGGAAAATGTATGGAGTAAAAAGTGCAATATTTTCTTAAGGAATGTAGTGAAGTAAAAGTAGTCAAAAATATAAATAGTAAAGTAAAGTACAGATAACCCCAAAAATGACTTAAGTGGTACTTTAAAGTATTTTTACTTAAGTACTTTACACCACTGCGCGATTGTTCCAAAATGCAGTCAATTAACAGGAAAAACCAATGTGATTGTGCATGTAATGCTTTACTATAAGGTGCATTTTTATGGGGGAAATTATTTCCCCCTAACTAGACACTCACGCGCCGCCTATGTATGCCAGTTAAGCTCTACACCGGTTGTAAAGCGGATTTATGTCATTCATTTGAAGAAATTATTTGGCCACTTAAGTTGTGATACAAACCTTAGTCACAATCAAAACATATAGGCCTATGGGTTAGGCTACATGGAGGTGTGTGACTATGATTTGAAAAAGTCACCAAAAAAAGGCATGTGCTGTTTCTTGCCTTACTGCACACAAGCTGGTCATCATTCACAAGTGATAATATATAATTCACAAGTGATATGCTAGTATTCTCACCCATCAGACTATTCTTGATTTAATCTTGTCTTTACATATACTAAATAATATATGTGTGGAATTAGTTTTGATTTAGAATAGACCATTACCATGCACCCATCTCGGAACAGGGGCACGGGGAAAAAATGTCATCTATGCACTTCAATCGCAAATGGAGGATGCTTTTCCCCGTGGTTCATTTTCATGCCAGCCAGGTAGGCTATACTTCTGTTGTAAAGCAAAGCAATGTGCTTAATATTTGGAAAGTTGAGAAATATAATACAGTAGGCCTAGCCTATAGAAAGCTGATGGGATCCTTCTCGTTTAATTAGAGGCCCTCAAAACTCACACATTTTCTCACGCAATTGCATAGCCTATAGAAATGTATAGCCTATAGCAACATGAGCTCATGGGCTCTCATGAAGTGTTTGATTTGATTTTCAGTTACATTTGCATTGATGTCAGAGTGATTAGAGTGACAGTGCTGAGTACCAGGCAGTTAGCAAGTTTGGTAGGCTACTAATGACCATCAGCAACATCAGAGCTTGGAGAAGCCTAGTTACTGTGACTAAACGGTCATGACTCATGACTGCCGGTGTGGCGGTAATACGGTCACCGTATCAGCCCTAGCCACCGCTGAATCTCTGAATAACGATCCAAATCACCAAACTGTGTCGTGACCCAGTCCGAATGCTTCATTAATGAGGATGCTCAGACTGCTGACTGAGATTAATTCGTTTAGTTAGCAGACTCTTTCTGAGCCACAATCCCTCCTCGCCAGGACTCTCAGAGCTAATTCACACAGATCTTTACTGGCAATTCATAAGCATTTTTCCTGAATAGAATTGCCTTCTGGGATTGCTTTTCCCTTGATGTACTCAAATAATGTTTTGATGAGGGACCGTTCGGTTAACATAATGACAATTTACAGAAAAAGTGCATACAGAACTTTTCAGGAATACAATATCTTTGCAGGTTGGTAAGGTAGTAAATGTTTCAACTTGGATGAAAATATAACTATATTAGCTATGATGTATATATATATTTAAAAAACTGAATACATTCAATAAATGACAGAATAACTTAGATCTTCTGGACATCCAAATTCCCAGTTGTTACTGTAAATTCTTCAAAACGCTGCTTTCTACTGTAATGCCATACAATAGCTATGAATGATAGGGCCAACATGTAAATCCTCTTGGTGAGGGGATAGCCTCTTGAGCCCAGGGATCTCTGCTGGGGCCTTTGAGGCAGAAGACAGGCTGAGTGCTCCGACTAGTTCTCACAGTTATTAAGCCAGCTAGCTACCCTTCATCCCTTTACCCCCCCTACCTTTCACCCCCCATACCACCAACCCCCTAACTCCTACCCACCAATTCCTCAGTCCTATGAGAAGCAGGGTTGATTCTGCTCTGGGCTCTCTGTGGGTTCTCCTCTCTGAATTAAAATTAACATATTCCCTCTGTTCACAGGTTAGCAAGATTCAGGATCCAAAACAAATGATTCGATCCACTTTTCATGATAAAGTTGGAGAAATTCTCCTAATAGCAATTATTCTAATGTTCCAAATGAAAACAACAATGCTGCATATTAGTCTAATGTGCATATTAGCCTATAGCCCCTCCATTCATGCATAAGCTGTAAGGAAGTCTGTGTGTAGCTGGTGTATAGGAGTCAGGCGCAGGACAGCAGATATGAGTAAATAACCGTATTTTAGTCAACATATAATAAATGCAATACAAAACAGAGCCCACAATAACAGACCTTCCTACATAGACACAATCACTCACAAACAAACATGGGGGAACAGAGGGTTAAATAATGAACAGGTAATTGGGGGATTGAAACAAGGTGTGTAAGACAAAGACAAAACAAATGGAAAATGAAAAGTGGATCGGCGATGGCTAGAAGGCCGGTGACGTCGACCGCCGCCCGAACAAGGAGAGGGACCGACTTCGGCGGAAGTCGTGACACAAGCTGAGTTGTTGGATTCAATTAGTGAGCTGAGACATCTGACATTGGACCCCGAGAGCCATATTGATTGGTTCAGGGTAACCAGGGTCAAACTGTGCACCTGGAAAAGAAAATATACAAGGAGAGAGGAGGAGAGGAGAGGGGCCAAGGGAGACAGGCAGACGTGGCTTTTGGACATGCCACTCTGAGTGAAGGTGAAAAACAGAACCTATTTTTGTTGTAACAAAGGAATATTGGAAAACTCTCAGTGAGTGTGTGAGTTGTGTGGGTTGTTAACTGGATTCCTCCTGACATTCATGATTTCTTGTTAATGATTTGTTATTATTATTTGTGTACTTGTTTGACATTTTTACTGCACTGTTAGGAGCTAGTAACAAAAGCATTTCGCTGCACCCGCTATAACATCTGCTAAACTGTGTAGGCAACCAGTAAACTTTGATTTGATTTTGAGTGAGTGTGTGCACGTGAATGCGTGTGTGTGATTGCACGTGTATTCAAAAAGACTGAGAGAGGAAGAGAGAAATGTGGAGGGGGTGAGAAGGGCGTGAGGGGTAAACCAGCAGCTGGACAAACAGACCTGGTCAGACTGAGGCACGTCTCAGAACAGGAGAGAGAGGAGAGGCCACTGAATGCCCTGGAGCGACCAATTAAAACACAGCCACCATGGGGGCTGCGCTCCTTCTCAAATTGCCATTACACACGCTGAGCTGAAAGCGAGATATTAAAACAATATGCTGCTTGTAGGGAGCGCAACACGGGGAGGCTCATCTGTATAAACACTGAGAGAACACTCCTCCTGGTTAGAAGACTGTTGCCACAATGGATGGATTGTATGGCGCTACTGTGTGGTCACAATGCATGATGGGGCTACAGCATCGGCATGTAGAGTACATGTACTACAGCAAATCAGATTTTATTTTGGCATCTGGCAACATATCCTCTTGCTTGTGGTGGGATTCCATGTCGCCAGCTAACGCTCATCCAATAGACTCCACTTTTGCAAACGTATGACATCTCCGAAATGTCATCCAATGTCTAAAAATGGTGATAGGCAACAAGCTGTGTGAAAGTTCAAAGTTACATTTCTGACAATGTGTGAAATTAATGCTGTATTAAAAGTGATATGGAAACATTTACCAGCCTAATTGGCTCTGATTTGGTCAGCAACAATGCCCACCCACCCAACCCTCCCTCCCCAGGTAATCTCTAGCTTGTCACGTCCTTATGTGTAATGTTTAACAAGGACATCTGCTGCTTGGTACAGTGTGTTCCTCTTTTTCCACATCAGTCTCCTCCACGGTGGCAGAATGAAACTGAGCCATCTACTTTCTGATTAGCCAAGTTTAAAGCTGCTGCTTTCAAGGAGCGGGACACAAATCCAGACGCTTATAAGAAATCCCGCTACGCCCTCCGACAAACCACCAAACAGGCAAAGTGTCTATGCGGGACTAAGATCGAATCCTACTGCACTGGCTCTGACGCTCGTCGGATGTGGCAGGGCTTGCAAACTATCACGGATTACAAAGAGAAACCCAAGCACGAGCAGCCCAGTGATGCAAACCTACCAGACGAGCTAAATGTATTCTATGGTCGCTTCGAGGCTAGCAACACTAAACCATGCATGAAAACACCAGCTTTTCTGGATGACTGTGTGATCACGCTCTCCGTAGCTGATGTGAGTAGAACCTTTAAATAGTTCAACATTCACAGGGCCGTAGGGCCATTACCAGGACATGTACTCAGAGCATGCCCACATTTTCAACCTCCGCCTGACCCAGTTTGTAATACCCATATGTTTCAAGAAGACCACCATAGTCCCCATGCCCAAGAACGCCAAGGTAACCTGTCTAAATCACTATCACTCACATCTGTAGCCATGAAATGCTTTGAAAGGCTGCTCATGGCTCACATCAACACCATCATCCAAGACACCCTGGACCCACTCCAATTCGCATATCGCCCCAACAGATCCACAGATGACGCAATCTCTAGTGCAGTGCCAGGACAACAACCTCTCCCGCAATGTGAGCAAGACAAAGGAGATGATTGTGGACTACAGGAAAAGGAGGGCCGAAAACACGCCCATTCACATCGACGGGGCTGTAGCGGAGCGGGTCGAAAGTTTCAAGTTCCTTGGTGTCCAGATCATCAACAAACTATCATGGTCCAAACACACCAAGAAAGTCGTGAAGAGGGCACGACAATGCCTTTTCCCCCTCAGGAGACTTGGTATTGGTCCCCAGATCCTCAAAAAGTTCTCCAGCTGCACCATCGAGAGCATCCTGACCGGTTGCATCACCGCCTGGTATGGCAACTGCTCGGCATCCGACCGTAAGGCGCTACAGAGGGTAGTGCTTATGGCCCAGTACATCACTGGGGGCAAGCTTCCTGCCATCCAGGACCTACAGTGGGGAGAACAAGTATTTGATACACTGCCGATTTTGCAGGTTTTCCTACTTACAAAGCATGTAGAGGTCTGTAATTTTTATCATAGGTACACTTCAACTGTGAGAGACGGAATCTAAAACAAAAATCCAGAAAATCACATTGTATGATTTTTAAATAATTAATTTGCATTTTATTGCATGACATAAGTATTTGATCACCTACCAACCAGTAAGAATTCCGGCTCTCACAGACCTGTTAGTTTATCTTTAAGAAGCCCTCCTGTTCTCCACTCATTACCTGTATTAACTGCACCTGTTTGAACTCGTTACCTGTATAAAAGACACCTGTCCACACACAATCAAACAGATTCCAACCTCTCCACAATGGCCAAGACCAGAGAGCTGTGTAAGGACATCAGGGATAAAATTGTAGACCTGCACAAGGCTGGGATGGGCTACAGGACAATAGGCAAGCAGCTTGGTGAGAAGGAAACAACTGTTGGCGCAATTATTAGAAAATGGAAGAAGTTCAAGATGACGGTCAATCACCCTCGGTCTGGGGCTCCATGCAAGATTTCACCTCGTGGGGCATCAATGATCATGAGGAAGGTGAGGGATCAGCCCAGAACTACACGGCAGGACCTGGTCAATGACCTGAAGAGAGCTGGGACCACAGTCTCAAAGAAAACCATTAGTAACACACTACGCCGTCATGGATTAAAATCCTGCAGCGCACGCAAGGTCCCCCTGCTTAAGCCAGTGCATGTCCAGGCCTGTCTGAAGTTTGCCAATGACCATCTGGATGATCCAGAGGAGGAATGGGAGAAGGTCATGTGGTCTGATGAGACAAAAATAGAGCTTTTTGGTCTAACTCCACTCGCCGTGTTTGGAGGAAGAAGAAGTATGAGTACAACCCCAAGAACACCATCCCAACCGTGAAGCATGGAGGTGGAAACATAATTCTTTGGGGATGCTTTTCTGCAAAGGGGACAGGACGACTGCACCGTATTGAGGGGAGGATGGATGGGGCCATGTATCGCGAGATCTTGGCCAACAACCTCCTTCCCTCAGTAAGAGCATTGAAGATGGGTCGTGGCTGGGTCTTCCAGCATGACAACGACACGAAGCACACAGCCATGGCAACTAAGGAGTGGCTCCGTAAGAAGCATCTCAAGGTCCTGGAGTGGCCTAGCCAGTCTCCAGACCTGAACCCAATAGAAAATCTTTGGATGGAGCTGAAAGTCCGTATTGCCCAGCGACAGCCCCGAAACCTGAAGGATCTGGAGAAGATCTGTAGGGAGGAGTGGGCCAAAATCCCTGCTGCAGTGTGTGCAAACCTAGTCAAGAACTACAGGAAACGTATGATCTCTGTAATTGCAAACAAAGGTTTCTGTACCAAATATTAAGTTCTGCTTTTCTGATGTATCAAATACTTATGTCATGCAATAAAATGCAAATTAATTACTTAAAAATCATACAATGTGATTTTCTGGATTTTTGTTTTAGATTCCGTCTCTCATAGTTGAAGTGTACCTATGATAAAAATTACAGACCTCTACATGCTTTGTAAGTAGGAAAACCTGCAAAATCGGCAGTGTATCAAATACTTGTTCTCCCCACTGTATATACTAGGCAGTGTCAGAGGAAGACCCAAAAAATTGTCAAAAACTCCAGTCACCAACGTCATAGACTGTTCTCTCTGCTACTGCACGGCAAGCGGGACCGGTGCAAAAAGTCTAGGTCCAAAAGGCACCTTAACAGCTTCTACCCCCAAGCCATAAGACTGCTAAACAATTAATCAAATGGCCACCCAGACTATTTGCATTGTACCCCCCGCACATTGACTCCATACCGGTACCCCCTGTATATAGCCTCATTATTGTGTCACTTTTTTAGTTGACTTTCATTTATTTAGTAAATATTTTTTAAACTCTATTTTCTTAAAACTGCATTGTTGGTTAAGGGCTAGTAAGTAAGCATTTCACAGTAAGGTCTACACCTGTTGTATTCACCACATGTGAGGCTTGGCAAAAACACATCAGGCACGCTGATCCTCAACACAGGGCGTGCTTAGCCCCCTCCTGTACTCTCTGTTCACCCACAACTACGTGACCACACACGACTCCAACACCATCATCAAGTTTGGCGACGGCACGACAGTGGTAGGCCTGAGAGACCTGGCAGTAGGGCTGGGCACTATAACAAATTCATTTGATTAATTCAAATGTATATTTTTGCGCGATATTCCAAATATCTGTATCTATGGTTTTGTTATTTTTTGTTTTTTTTATGAGTGTTTATGTCTGCTTGTTCTCCTGTTGTATTTTTGGTCTCATCCAGGGTTGCCAGAACTAGCACAATGACCACTCAAAACCCATCCAAAATGTTTTCACACAGCAAGAGAGGAGTAGCCACATTTTTCCAATAAACTCCTTTTCAATTACATTTTCAAGCCAATTGAGAAAAAATATCTACGTAACTAGTAACGATGTTAGAAGCAAACGTCGGTTTTCATCAAAATAATAATAATAATAATTATTGCGAACTATGACTTGACTTAATAAACAAATTTCTAAATGTCGCAAGAGAAAAGATAATTCGCCCTTATTAAACTCGCCAGATCAGGTTCCATCAATGGATATCGACTTAACTAATTTGACTGCTATGATTAAGCAATAGGGAACGGGGGGGGGGGGGGGGGGTCTGGTACAGTGGTTCTTCCTTTAAAAGTTTCAGCGTACTGCAGCACAGCTTGCATGGTGCCGCAGAATTCTATGGCACGTTATTTATGTGTCAACCACTGTTACCATTAATGCTAGTTTGACCACCAAAGGGCATCTTTGAGAAGCATTTGATAGCCTTCAATATAGTGGCTGTACTAAAGAATTTAAAACCTTTTTTTGTAAGAACATTGTAGATGGGACTGATTTTAAGAAATTTTGCTTAATTAATTTGCTTAATATTATGGTGTTTCTATTCCAAGAAAAACAAAAAACCCTCTGGGTTTCCATTAGGATGGATCGGAAAATATAGCGTTGTACAACGTGACAGTAGGCTACAGTACTGGGCAATTTAGCTAAAGAATCTCTGTGTCGTGTAGGCACGCGGGAGACCAGGGTTCAATTCCCCGACAGGGAGGAAGGAGTAGACTGTCCTTTTAAATAAGAATTTGTTCTTAACTGGCTTGCCTAGTTAAATAAAGGTTACACTAAGAGCATAACATTTCTACACCATAACTGTAGTCTAACCAATACCCAAACTGAGATTCAGTGAAAATAACAATGATTTAACAGGACCAGTCCCCATGCTTGTCTCAGAGCAGCGTGAAATAGTACTAAAATAGTTGTAGGCTATTGATTCAAATCCTATTACTTATAACTTCAATATGCTCTTTAAATAAATAAGATCTACACAACTTTTAACAGCACATTACTCAACACTAGTGAGACTCATGTCGCCTACGGTAGGCCTACAGTATATCGAACAATATGACGTGACTCTCCTCCAATAATTACCTATAGAGGATTCTAAATTTAAACCAAAAGCCGCCTCATGGGTCTCCCGGTGGCGGCCGGCACGGGTATCGAACCTGCATCTGTAGCAACACATTTTGCACTGCGATGCAGTGTCTTAGACACTCGGGAGGCCCCATCCACAAAGTATCAAAATACAGAGAGGTGTTGGTAAAGGTATATTGTCCTGCTAATAGCCCATAATGGGCTATTATAATACTGTACATGGTGTCCAGGTCAGGATAACCAAAACATTTCTTTATTAAATACTATAAGAAAGAATGTTGGTACTTATTTATCTTGATCCAAAGCCATGAATGAGTGAGTCACTCAGCTTTATGTAGGTGCCGGGCTATATGACTGTGCCATCAACTTGATAATATATAACGGTATTTTGGAGGTTAAAGTGAGCGATTGTAATCTCAATGAAGGCCAAAATAATATTTCTAAAGGCTAAAACATTTATTTCTGTTTTTAGAGGGAGAGAAACGCTGGGCCAAATGTGCGCCGCCCATGGGACACCCATAATAATAATAATACTTTGTGTTGTATTATTTGTTTTGTCATTTCTGGTGGATTAAACTGAAATTGCAACCAATCACGGCCGTTTGTGATACAGCCAACCTAACTAAGAAATACATTTGACGATAGAATTCTCCCCCTACCCTCCTTCTTGGCAAGTCTATTGTCCAGCTACCTGCTAATAGCCATAATTGTGCTGTACAACGTGACCGTGTGTGTTTGAAAGAGTATTTTCCAGTAAGCAACAATTTGTTTTCCTTCATTAGACAACTTTGTTCCAATATTTCTGTAATTCAGTGATATTTATTTCCATAGTAATTCGTTATGGATCCATAACTAAATAAACATCGTCATTTTGAAAGATTATTTTGTCACTATTTTATTAACGAAAGCATAAAGATGCTGATGAATAAATACAGTACTGTACAGTATATGCTTTTACATTTGGATAATAAAGCATTTAAAGCATTTTGAAGATATAAGCCACCTGCATTTGTTTATTAGGCTATAGTAGAACAACATAACGGTCCGGACGGCCCTTGCTGTGCCTGGTGAGCAGTTGGTCAAGTTCTGTTGTCAGAAGAGGAATGGAAATGTCAGGGTGAAACGACGACCTGATGAACCCGCCAGGTATGTTGACTCTGCCTGTCTGAGGTGAAGTTCCAGAGCTCACAGGTGTGCCTGGCATGGATTGTGACTCCATCTCGTTCCTCGCCCTCTTCAACGCGTCATTCTCCGCCTGACTCTCCGCCAATGCTGCCTGGCTCTGGACCAATGCATCAGCTGTTGCCTGTATCTCTGCATTCAGATAATGTGTCTCTTTCTGCTGGTCTACCTTCAATGACTCGATCTCAGTCATCAAAGTTTGAATCTGATCCATGTGCTCCTTCTTCAGATGAGCAGAATGGTACCGCCCTGAGCCCCCATCGATTACAGAGGCCTACGATAGAAACGGTAGATCAATAATGAATTAAAAGTGACTCCAGCACACAAATGCTGTGTACACATTTTAAGAATCTAGAAAAACGAACCGCTTTCTTGGCAACCATGCGTTTTTTCATTGCGGCCCGTTGTCCAGCCCTTTGTCCACTGATCTCCACGGATGGTTGTCGGCATGGCTGTATCCTCTGCAAAAACCCGTTCGCGTTTTTAGTATACAATTATTTTTATTTTTAACCTTTATTTAATGATCAATTTTATTGCACAGTATGCCTAAACAATGATAGGCTATATACATTTTTTTTTATATGAAAATGCACTGAAACCAAAAACCTTTATTTTTGGTGATCCTCTCAGCTCCGGCTCATTTTCAAGTCCTCTCATGGCTATGGTCCTAACCCTGGAACGGGTAGCACCATAGAAAGAAGCTGGCTTTATGAAAACAATATCCATTTTGTCTGTTCTCTTTGGTCGCAATGTCATTTTCTTTAGATAAACAGCTCGTTTTTGATTGGTAATTGTGTTGAGGGTGGAGTTTGGTGAGGAGTACTGGAAAAGTGAGACTAGCACACCTACAGTAGCCGGGCTATAAAGAGTCTATTGTCCTGCTAAATCGGGCTACAAGTGTTTGAAAACCTTTTTACAAAATGCCAACAGCTGTCCATCACTACTGTAAATAAAAACACAGCCTCTTGTTTACATTCTTTATTGTAACCACAATGTCACAAATAATTTGAATCTACCTTTCCAATTACTTTTAGAGTTTGCGATTTACAAATGTGTGCTTTTCATGTCATTTTTTGTTAAATCCAGTTCGGTTTTAAGTATAACTTTTTAGTGACGCCTTTAGTGAGAGGTCTAATGCTTTAATATTTAATCATATCTGCCCTCCGAATTCATATCTAAAGGGCATTTTCACGCCATTATTAGTTACATTATTTTAGTTTGAACATGCAGACTGGCACTAAGAACAGCAGGAACGTTTCCCTAGTCAATTATTAGTGCAATGCCCCGTAAAGTGTTTCTCTGTGCTACCCAGTAGGACCAATAAACCACGGCTCACAGCTGTATCCAGGCACCCCGCCTTGCGTCAGGCTTAAGAACAGCCCTTAGTCGTGGTATATTGGCCATATACCACACCCCCCCCCGGGCCTTATTGCTTAAATAAATCCCTTTTGTGCATGTGCATAACTATAGATAAATCTGACAGGAGAGTTGGACAGAGGATCTCAAAATCTCTGTGCAAGAAACACATGGATGAACTTAAAAAAGAAGAGTGTTAGGCTATTTTCTGGCAATTGTGCCATTATTATGTGCCAGATGTTGAGACTACAAACTTATAAATGGCCCATTTGCGAGATTGACTTGTCATTTCAATAGACATAGGCTATAGGCTAAAATCTGGGTTCATGATTGTAATTAAACTTTTCCATGGTTTGCTTAGATAGATGCAGGTAGCCTATAGCCCCTGATAGGACTACATCTTCAGATAGTCTACAGTAGCCTGGGCAAAATGTAGGCAAGATGTAAACTGAACAATTTAGCAGCGTGCTTAGTTCAAATTAACAGACTAATTTATTCAACATGAATAGCGAGGTGATTTTTAGGTAGGCATAAGAATTGCTTGTGTTTGGCAATAGCCGCTGGAATAACCTACTAAGGATTGGGTCGTAATTTCAATCACAGAATAAAATATTGATAGTATACAGTTGAAGTTGGAAGTTTACATACACTTAGGTTGGAGTCATTAAAACTCGTTTTTCAACCACTACACACATTTCTTGTTAACAAACTATAGTTTTGACAAGTTGGTTAGGACATCTACTTTGTGCATGACACAAGTCATTTTTCCAACAATTGTTTACAGACAGATTATTTCACTTATAATTCACTGTATCACAATTCCAGTGGGTCAGAAGATTACATACACTAAGTTGACTGTGCCTTTAAACAGCTTGGAAAATTCCAGAAAAGGATGTCATGGCTTTAGAAGCTTCTGATAGGCTAATTGACATAATTTGAGTCAATTGGAGGTGTACCTGTGGATGTATTTCAAGGCCGACTTTCAAACTCAGTGCCTCTTTGCTTGACATCATGGGAAAATCAAAAGAAATTAGCCAAGGCCTCAGAAAAAAGATTGTAGACCTCTACAAGTCTGGTTCATCCTTGGGAGCAATTTCCAAATTCCTGAAGGTACCACGTTCATCTGTACAAACAATAGTACGCAAGTATAAACACCATGGGACCACGCAGCCGTCATACCGCTCAGGAAGGAGACATGTTCTGTCTCCTAGAGATGAACGTACTTTGGTGCGAAAAGTGCAAATCAATCCCAGAACAACAGCAAAAGACCTTGTGAAGATGCTGGAGGAAACATGTACAAAAGTATCTATATCCACAGTAAAATGAGTCCTATATCGACATAACTTGAAAGGCCGCTCAGAAAAGAAGAAGCCACTGCTCAAAAACTGCCATACAAAAGCCAGACTACGGTTTGCAACTGCACATGGGGACAAAGATTGTACTTTTTGGAGAAATGTCCTCTGGTCTGGTGAAACAAAAATAGAACTGTTTGGCCATAATGACCATCGTTATGTTTGGAGGAAAAATGGGGAGGCTTGCAAGCCGAAGAACACCATCCCAACCGTGAAGCACGGGGGTGGCAGCGTCATGTTGTGGGGGTGCTTTGCTGCAGGAGGGACTGCTGCACTTCACAAAATAGAAGGCATCATGAGGCAGGAAAATTATGTGGATATATTGAAGCAACATCTCAAGACATCAGTCAGGAAGTTAAAGCTTGGTCGCAAAGGGTCTTCCAGATAGGCAATGACCCCAAGCATACTTCCAAAGTAGTGGCAAAATGGCTTAAGGACAACAAAGTCAAGGTATTGGAGTGGCCATCAAATCCCTGACCTCAATTCTATAGAACATTTTTGGGCAGAACTGAAAAAGCGTGTGCGAGCAAGGTGGGCTACAAACCTGACTCAGTTACACCAGCTCTGTCAGGAGGAATGGGCCAAAATTCACCCAACTTATTGTGGGAAGTTTGTGGAAGGCTACCCGAAACGCTTGACCCAAGTAAAACAATTTAAAGGCAATGCTACCAAATACTAATTGAATGTATGTAAACTTCTGACCCACTGGGAACGTGATGAAAGAAATAAAAGCTGAAATAAATCATTCTCTCTACTATTATTCTGACACTTCACATTGTTTAAATAAATTGGTGATCATAACTGACCTAAGACAGGGAATTTTTACTAGGATTAAATGTCAGGAATTGTGAAAAATGTTTAAATGTATTTGGCTAAGGTGTATGTAAACTTCTGACTTCAACTGTATATGTGAACGTAATATGTTTTTCAAGAACAGCCTGTGTTTATTCTCTGTTATCGTCAATCTATTGTGTTCTAACATCTGATCGGCAATTGGAATAGAGCTTTGATAACTTCCAATTTAATTAACTAAACATGGCCATTAATAATTGCACAATAACACAAGGCTACAACAACAATACAGGCTATTTATTCAATCTGTTTGCCAGCTCCAGGTAGTCTACACATTGATCTGCAATGACTCCAATGATATAGTTGTTTCAACATATTTATTATATCAAATGGTAGCCTACAGTAGCCTACAATGACATAGAAATGAATAGGCTACTTGATGGCCAACAGATGCAAATGTATCCTATCATTCTCCACATTTAATGTCAGATTAATTTCCCCCATAACAGAGAGGGAGTACCATAACTTCCATTTCAAATTTCTACTCGCGCAGCCCCCAAGAACACTTAACGTAAACTCACCCCATTCAGTACAAATGTGCGTAACCGCGACATTCAAACGAGGCTAAAAAAGAAAACTAATGGGACTGTAGCGACTGTGTTGACTTCAAAATCGGGGGTGTGAACTAGGTTTCTATTCAAGCGTTGATCGACATGGTAATGGCTCTATAGTATTGGAGAAAAGTTGAAAAAACTGACCCTCCGTTACATCTTGACGTGTCATGTCGTAACGTACAGCACACATAAAGCAACTATTTCTGTCTTACAATCTCTCTCCACCAGGTGTAGCACTTCTCTCATCGTTTAAAAACAAGAAATGTACAGTGACGGGGGTAAGGGGGGATACCTAGTCATTTTTTTCGTCATCATTGCATGCGATCATCATTCTCAAAGCCGCTGTTCACTTTAGCACTAAGATCACTTTAGCACCGCCCTAAAAACCCGATTCAAATTCGACACAAACCTTCAAATAGGTATGTAACAACACATTATATAAACTCTTTATAGTGTTTTATTTACATTTTAGAGGCGATAAGGTGATAAATTGGACAGATCGAGTGAAAAAAGCAATTTTCCCACACGACATCTGTCCCTCTCACTATAACGCATTAGTTTCGCTTCCCCACCCGCCATTTTTAAAAAGACCCGAAGGAGCTCATTGCCTTCTTGAATTATGCATAAACGGGCAGCGTGAAGGTCTCGGAATGAATTATGTTGGAAAGGGGAGAAATTGTGCTTTACAATGGTATTGAAATTACAGTTGATCTGGAAGTATTACGTTTTTGGGGCGCTAAAATAAGGTCAATTGTACGGACCAAGGCGATGTACGAGTTTACGTGAGTTTACGTTAGCTTAATACCATTTTCCATAAGCAAAGTCGACATTAGATTAGAATGGAGTTTAAAACACCACCGAGCAAACATATCTAATGCTCTCTTGTGCACCTAGACTTTTCCCAGTGTTTTATCGCCGTTATTTCCTGATGCGCATCGGTTTTAGCGTGTTAATGTTTTATGGAAAAAGGGTTGGGGAAAAAATGGCGTCGCTATAATGACAATCTAAATAGCCTACCTACAACTCTCACTCACGTGACTCAGCCAATAGTGGACAAAGCTGCCTGCTGCAGTGTTCTCAACACACACTCCCCTCCGGCCCATCCTCCGGCCCACCCTCCAACCCATCCCACCACTCACTCAGCAACAGACTGCCTCACTGCCTGAGAGTCAGCAGCAGCAGGTCACAGTGCATTCAGAAAGTTTTCAGACCAATTGACTTTTTCCACGTGTTTTTAAGTTACAGCCTTATTCTAAAATGGATGAAATTGTTTTTTTTGTCATCTACACACAATAACCCAAAATGACAAAGCAAAAACTGTTTAGTCATTGTTGCAAATGTATAAAAAAAATTGAAATATCACATTTACATAAGTATTCAGACCATTTACTCAGTAATTTGTTGAAGCACCTTTGGCAACGATTACAGCATAGAGTCTTCTTGTGTATGACGCTACAAGCTTGGCACACCTTTATTTGGGGAGTTTCTCCCATTCTTCTTTGCAGATCCTCTCAAGCTCTGACAGGTTGGATGGGGAGCATCGCTGCACAGCTATTTTCAGGTCTCTCCAGAGATGTTCGATCGGGTTCAAGTCTGGGCTCTGGCTGGGCCACTCAAGGATTTTCAGAGATTTGTCCCGAAGCCACTCCTGCATTGTCTTGGCTGTGTGCTTAGGGTTGTTGTCCTGTTGGAAGGTGAACCATCGCCCCAGTCAGGTTCTGAGTGCTCTGGAGCAGGTTTTCATCAAGGATCTCTCCGTTCACCTTTCCCTTGATCCTGACTAGTCTCCCAGTCTCTGCCGCTGAAAAACACCCCCACAGCATGGTGCTGCCACCACCATCCTTCACCATAGGGATGGTGCCAGGTTTCCTCCAGACATGACGCATGGCATTCAGGCCAAAGAGTTTAATCTTGGTTGTAAGTCGCTCTGGATAAGAGCGTCTGCTAAATGACTTAAATGTAAATGTAAATGTTTCATCATGTGCCTTTTACTGAGGAGTGGCTTCCGTCTGGTCACTCTCCCCTAAAGGCCTGATTGGTAGAATGCTGCAGAGATGGTTCTCCTTCTGGAAGTTTCTCCCATCTCCACAGAGGAACTCTGGAGCTCTGTCAGAGTGACCATCGGGTTCTTGGTCACCTCCCTGACCAAGGCCCTTCTCCCCCGATTGCTCAGTTTGGCAGGGAAGCTCTAGGAAGACTCTTTGTGGTTCCAAACTTCTTCCATTTAAGAATGATAGAGGCCACTGTGTTCTTGGGGACCTTCAATGTTGCAGACGTTTTTTGGTACCATTCCCCAGATCTGTGCCTCAACACAATCCTATCTCTACGGACAATTCCTTCGACCTCATGGCTTGGTTTTTGCTCTGACATGCACTGTCAACTGTGGGACCTTATATAGACAGGTGTGCACCTTTACAAATCATGTCCAATCAATAGAATTTACCACAGGTGGACTCCAGTCAAGTGGTAGAAACATCTCAAGGATGATCAATGGAAACAGGATGCACCTGAGCTCAATTTCTCACAGCAAAGGTTCTGAATACTTATGTAAATAAGGTATTTCTGTTTTTTTTTGTGAAGATGAGCAGATTGATTAGATATAACTTTATTATGTGGATCACATTTCCATCTTCATAAACCCTCAGGCATCCAGACAACATAGTCCTGTCAAGAGGAAAGGCCAAGACATACTTATTTTTTTAATGCCTGATTCCTTCTCTAGTAGCGTTGTGGTACTAGGCCTATATCATTATTGAATCGATCAAATGTATTTATAAAGCCCTTCTTACATCAGCTGATGTCACAAAGTGCTGTACAGAAACCCAGCCTAAAACCTCAAACAGCAAGCAATGCAGGTGTCGAAGGACGGTGGCTAGGAAAGACTCCCTCCCTTGCTGTGCTTAGAAATGATAGAAAACACATTAAAATCTTCAAATGCTGTCATCTAAAACCCAAATGGATAGTCTGTAGTCTCTTTCTAAACAGCAGCAATTAGAAAGGTCAATTACACACAATTGCCTAAGTTAACATTCAAGTCTAAAAAAGACAGAACACACTGGGCATTGTCTTTCAATGGGAGTTTTCCAACTATTCACTTAGTTTTGGAAAAAAACTCAAAGCTTAACCCACAACACATCCTCACGGACAACACAACGTTGCAGATAATGAGAGCTGACAGGGCTATGGCTCCCTGGAGCATGTAGCTGGATCACCAGAGAGTTGTGTCTTTGCCAAGTTTTACAGGGAGAAGCAGGCGGCAGAGCTGTGACTGAACAGAGAGAGGAGAGGTTTAAAGTATTAGACTGAGCTGGAGGATCTGTTAGCTTTGTGTGGCTCACTTCCCCCTTGACAAAGACTCTGTGGTCTACTGTAATACTGTCCCTTCCCCCTTGACAAAGACAGTGTGGTCTACTGTACCTTCCCCTTGACAAAGCCAGTGTGGTCTACTGTAATACTGTACCTTCCCCCTTGACAAAGACTGTGTGGTCTACTGTAATACTGTACCTTCCCCCTTGACAAAGACGGTGTGGTCTACTGTAATACTGTACCTTCCCCCTTGACAAAGACTGTGTAGTCTACTGTAATACTGTACCTTCCCCCTTGACAAAGACGGTGTGGTCTACTGTAATACTGTACCTTCCCCCTTGACAAAGACGGTGTGGTCTACTGTAATACTGTACCTTCCCCCTTGACAAAGACGGTGTGGTCTACTGTAATACTGTACCTTCCCCCTTGACAAAGACGGTGTGGTCTACTGTAATACTGTACCTTCCCCCTTGACAAAGACAGTGTGGTCTACTGTAATACTGTACCTTCCCCCTTGACAAGACAGTGTGGTCTACTGTAATACCGTACTTCCCCCTTGACAAAGACTGTGTAGTCTACTGTAATACTGTACCTTCCCCCTTGACAAAGACTGTGTGGTCTACTGTAATACTGTACCTTCCCCCTTGACAAAGACTATGTGGTCTACTGTAATACTGTACCTTCCCCCTTGACAAAGACTGTGTGGTCTACTGTAATACTGTACCTTCCCCCTTGACAAAGACTGTGTGGTCTACTGTAATACTGTACCTTCCCCCTTGACAAAGACAGTGTGGTCTACTGTAATACCGTACTTCCCCCTTGACAAAGACTGTGTGGTCTACTGTAATACTGTACCTTCCCCCTTGACAAAGACGGTGTGGTCTACTGTAATACTGTACCTTCCCCCTTGACAAAGACGGTGTGGTCTACTGTAATACTGTACCTTCCCCCTTGACAAAGACGGTGTGGTCTACTGTAATACTGTACCTTCCCCCTTGACAAAGACGGTGTGGTCTACTGTAATACTGTACCTTCCCCCTTGACAAAGACGGTGTGGTCTACTGTAATACTGTACCTTCCCCCTTGACAAAGACGGTGTGGTCTACTGTAATACTGTACCTTCCCCCTTGACAAAGACGGTGTGGTCTACTGTAATACTGTACCTTCCCCCTTGACAAAGACAGTGTGGTCTACTGTAATACTGTACCTTCCCCCTTGACAAGACAGTGTGGTCTACTGTAATACCGTACTTCCCCCTTGACAAAGACTGTGTAGTCTACTGTAATACTGTACCTTCCCCCTTGACAAAGACTGTGTGGTCTACTGTAATACTGTACCTTCCCCCTTGACAAAGACTGTGTGGTCTACTGTAATACTGTACCTTCCCCCTTGACAAAGACAGTGTGGTCTACTGTAATACCGTACTTCCCCCTTGACAAAGACTGTGTGGTCTACTGTAATACTGTACCTTCCCCCTTGACAAAGACAGTGTGGTCTACTGTAATACTGTACCTTCCCCCTTGACAAGACAGTGTGGTCTACTGTAATACTGTACCTTCCCCCTTGACAAAGACTGTGTGGTCTACTGTAATACTGTACCTTCCCCCTTGACAAAGACGGTGTGGTCTACTGTAATACTGTACCTTCCCCCTTGACAAAGACTATGTGGTCTACTGTAATACTGTACCTTCCCCCTTGACAAAGACTGTGTGGTCTACTGTAATACTGTACCTTCCCCCTTGACAAAGACTGTGTTTTCTACTGTAATACTGTACCTTCCCCCTTGACAAAGACTGGGTGGTCTACTGTAATACTGTACCTTCCCCCTTGACAAAGATAGTGTGGTCTACTGTAATACTGTACCTTCCCCCTTGACAAAGACTGTGTGGTCTACTGTAATACTGTACCTTCCCCCTTGACAAAGACTGTGTGGTCTACTGTAATACTGTACCTTCCCCCTTGACAAAGACAGTGTGGTCTACTGTAATACCGTACTTCCCCCTTGACAAAGACTGTGTGGTCTACTGTAATACTGTACCTTCCCCCTTGACAAAGACTGTGTGGTCTACTGTAATACTGTACCTTACCCCTTGACAAAGATGGTGTGGTCTACTGTAATACTGTCCCTTCCCCCTTGACAAAGAATGTGTGGTCTACTGTAATACTGTACCTTCCCCCTTGACAAAGACTGTGTGGTCTACTGTAATACTGTACCTTCCCCCTTGACAAAGACAGTGTGGTCTACTGTAATACTGTACCTTCCCCCTTGACAAAGACAGTGTGGTCGACTGTAATACCGTACTTCCCCCTTGACAAAGACAGTGTGGTCTACTGTAATACTGTACCTTCCCCCTTGACAAAGACTGTGTGGTCTACTGTAATACTGTACCTTCCCCCTTGACAAAGACTGTGTGGTCTACTGTAATACTGTACCTTCCCCCTTGACAAAGACAGTGTGGACTACTGTAATACTGTACCTTCCCCCTTGACAAAGACTGTGTGGTCTACTGTAATACTGTACCTTCCCCCTTGACAAAGACAGTGTGGTCTACTGTAATACTGTACCTTCCCCCTTGACAAAGACTGTGTGGTCTACTGTAATACTGTACCTTCCCCCTTGACAAAGACTGTGTGGTCTACTGTAATACTGTACCTTCCCCCTTGACAAAGACTGCGTGGTCTACTGTAATACTGTACCTTCCCCCTTGACAAAGACTGTGTGGTCTACTGTAATACCGTACCTTCCCCTTGACAAAGACAGTGTGGTCTACTGTAGTACTGTACCTTCCCCCTTGACAAAGACTGTGTGGTCTACTGTAATACTGTACCTTCCCCCTTGACAAAGACTGTGTGGTCTACTGTAATACCGTACCTTCCCCTTGACAAAGACAGTGTGGTCTACTGTAGTACTGTACCTTCTACCTTGACAAAGACTGTGTGGTCTACTGTAACACTGTACTGTTCTATGAAAAACAAATGTTATTCTATACCTAGTTACCTAATTAGAAACACATAACAATCTCCTTCTTGTTTCCATACCCCCCTGCTGTCCCTCTCCCGCAACTTTGACTTCCGCTCAAGGGTCCCCAAGAAGTATTTCCAATAGAGGGTAGACGGATGAAGGAAGGTGCTGTGACTGCGAGTTAGGTCTTAGATTTATAAAGGTGTTAACTGTTCATTTAAGTACAAGCCTCTCGTGCGATCCCCTACTCTGCTCCTACCATAATGGCTTTAATTTTGGTCTCTGACAACCATGTCATTTTCTTTGGGATCAAAAGGGAATGTTTGTGAAGTTAATTACTTGCCTTTGACTCTGAGCCCTAAGCACAAAATCGTTCAAAACACGCAAAGACAAAAACATATAAATATTTTTTGTTATCTTGCTTTCCTTGTTGCTGAGTTTTTCCCCTCTAAATATCTAAACAAACTGGCCAGTCAGTTATTGGGTGACCCAAATGTTGTAGAGACATAGCCAGTTTGGGCCAGATTGGGCTGAGCATCAAGACTGGGAGGCCTGTGGCATTATCTTTAAACCAAGCCAGAGTTCAACTTAAAATGAATTACTCTTTAACTTTTTCCTTAATCAAGGGACAAGGGATTTAACTAAGATCTGAACAAGAAACTCTCTGTGGAGAATCTCATAGCAATTCCTATGACGATACTGAAACAACCCTCCAAAACAACGTGGCAAGGCAGGGAGGTCATTTAAATATTAGCACTATATTCCAATATCGAGCCACGGGGTAGCTAGCAACATCATTGATGAGGAGGATTTATCACAACCTGTCAATGTGCTTCAGGCAGTTAGATATGGGAAGTAGAGAGAGAGAGAGACTAAAGCAGCTTGACAATGGTGCAGGACTCTTAGCCTTTGTTTCCAGTGCAGAGTTCCTCTTCCTCAATCTCATTGTCTGAGGTAAAGGGGATAAAAGCAATCTCCTATCTACCCAGACTCTCTCCAAATCTCATTCCCTACTAATTAAGATGAGAAACAAAAAAATTGTGAGAAGCCAAGCTGACTTTACAATACACCACTCTGTACAAGTGCAGTAATCCCATATCCATTAACTCGATTGGCAGATGGATAAGATGAAGACGCTTGGAGGTTTATGTTTGATCAATCGATCCCCCTCCCAAAAAAAACACACCTGACAAATGTTCAGAAGGTATTGATCATAGGCTGGTTGAAATCATTACTTGTGTGAATATAACTTGATGCCTTACTGCATAAACGCCATTTGTCAGTGATGTCATTGAGAGTCGAGACCACAAGAGTCTACTACAGGGATGTCTTTTAGCAAGGGAACGCTAACAACTGGGAATGACAACATGCATAGCTCAGCTGGGCTCACAGGCAAGTGTCCAGAGGGAGGGAGGCTGTTCCACTAGGGCACAATAACCACCCCTTCCATTTCTGGGGCTTCCCATGTGACTGAATAGAGGCATGATAGAGGGGGCATTTTCAGCTGACAACCCTTATTAAAGCTTAAATGACGGTTTTGAATAAATGTCAACAGTGTCAACGTGGATCATAGGGACATTATTAATTGAAATTCACTGTAGAACTTGAACTGTCTTTATATAAAGCCGAGACGGAATACAGCATAGAATGTGATGACACCAGAATACAGTGGAAAAACAGCCAATAAGAATATTTTATGTCATAATAATTATTTCTTAACTTATCATACCACCTGAAAGCTCTTGGTGTTTTCCAGGGGTTCAACTTTGGTTTTAGAAGTGGGGAGGGGCATAACTTTTTTAATTTTTTAATTTTTTTAAATGTATCCAGTCGGATAAAAACTGCAAACAACTGACTCTCGGTGGCATCCGAATGGTCCTAAAGCACACGTTGCCTCGTTTCATATCACATTCCAGTGATACAAATGTTGGGGGGACAAAAATGCAATTTCAGAATATGGGGGGAGGGGTGGGGGCGACCTTGGTGTTCTCTATGTGTGTCTGTCCTTGTTTCCTCAGTCTCTAAAATCACCTGTTTCCAAAGGCCAGAGAAAGAACAACAAAAAGCCAGTAACTTCCCACTGAGGACACACTGGTTGAATCAACATGGTTTCCACGTCATTTCAATTAAATAATGTTGAACGAACGTGGAATAGACGTTGAATTGACGTCTGTGCCCAATGCGTTGGTCTCCAGACAGTGCTCCTCTTCAAACTGCTCACTACCAGACCAGACACCAGGGAGGGTTCTCTTCAACCCATCCTTCACCAGACCAGACCCCAGGGAGGGTTCTCTTCAACCTGTATATCACCAGACCAGACCCCAGGGAGAGTTCTCTTCAACCTGTATATCACCAGACCAGACCCCAGGGAGGGTTCTCTTCAACCCGTCCATCACCAGACCAGACCCCAGGGAGAGTTCTCTTCAACCTGTATATCACCAGACCAGACCCCAGGGAGAGTTCTCTTCAACCTGTATATCACCAGACCAGACCCCAGGGAGAGTTCTCTTCAACCTGTATATCACCAGACCAGACACCAGGGAGGGTTCTCTTCAACCCGTATATCACCAGACCAGACCCCAGGGAGGGTTCTCTTCAACCCGTCCATCACCAGACCAGACACCAGGGAGGGTTCTCTTCAACCCGTCCATCACCAGACCAGACCCCAGGGAGGTTATAGAACATAAGCACTGTCCCTAGATAGGCCAGGAGACGAAAAACCTCATCATGGGTAAGCAAAACACAGAAGATGCTTACAACTATTTATTAGGAAGCCAAATCAAATGGGCACAGCCTCAGAGGAGGATCAGCAGCCGGCGTGTGTTCCAACTTCCACACAGTGACTTGCAAGAAGGAGAGGAGAGCCATGAAGGAAAGGGGAGCCATGAAAGAGAGGGGATCCATGAAGGAGAGGGGAGCCATGAAGGAGAGGGGAGCCATGAAGGAGAGGGGAGTCATGAAAGAGAGGGGAGCCATGAAAGAGAGGGGAACCATGAAGGAGGGGAACCATGAAAGAGAGGGGAACCATGAAAGAGAGGGGAGCCATGAAAGAGAGGGGAGCCATGAAAGAGAGGGGAGCCATGAAAGAGAGGGGAACCATGAAACAGAGGGGAACCATGAAGGAGGGGAACCATAAAAGCAGAGGGGTGCCATGAAAGAGAGGGGGGACATGAAAGCAGAGGGCATGAAGAGACCCTTTTGCCTAACAAGAAGGAAACTATGCAGGGCTTTCACATGTGTTAGCGTCAGCTAATGAATACCCCATCCCGGGTGGGCTTAGTGATGCGATGAAGAGCAGACAGGGAGTCGGCTGCTTCTGAGATCTACATGGTAACAGTAATGTACACTCCCCCTGTGCAGTGCATCTAGCTATAGGTCTGACTGACAGATGTAATTACCAAAACAGCAGGATGTATGTTCATCATAATCAGTGACATCACATTGTGGTGGACATAATATTATGTCACTGTATCAAATCAGATCAAAACCTTTTGACTGTTAAACACCATAAGTGTTACAAACAATTAGCAGACATTGTATTTCAATACTTATAATATTCCTTAAATATTTCTCACGGTGATGTTCTGAGCAGTATGTCCAAAGTGGTGCTCCCTGGTTAGTGCCCCCTGGTTAGAGCTCCCTGGTTAGTGCCCCCTGGTTAGAGCTCCCTGGTTAGAGCTCCCTGGTTAGAGCTCCCTGGTTAGAGCCCCCTGGTTAGAGCCCCCTGGTTAGTATCCCCTGGTTAGTGCCCCCTGGTCAACCTTCCATACCATCATAAAGCACACCCTCAGCACAAGAATGCACCATGAGACCAGAGCAGCTGCTGCTAGAGTGACTGATGGGGTGGAAGCCCCAAATACCTCCTTCCAATCACCAACCTCTCAGATCTGCCACCATCCCCCAAATATCAAGTTGCCCATCTTCTCCCCAACGAATCTTTCTTGAAGTAGATTAGTAGAAGATGTGTCATTCTGTCTAGATATGCTTGGAGTTCTTTGACCCTCTCTCTTTCTATTGCCACGTCTCTGTCATCTAGGGCTGCGCTAGTGTTTGTTCCACTGTGAGAATAATTACTTTAGATACATCTACTGCTGCTACAGAGGACCTTTGCAATGCTACACTTGTACTGTGGCTTGGATCTCCACCAATCCAAGATGTCAATCGGCTGTGTCTCTGGGGCCTAGCATACAAATCTACACAACAAGTCTGAAGAGGATGAGGAGGAATGGCTAGACCAGTTGGGCAGAGCCACAAATGTCAAAAGCACCATTAATGGTCATGTTACATGTGAACAGCTACTTTTTATGATCTCAGGACATACTTGTTTGCAACAGTCACTCTGGGTAACCCCCTACTCCTATTTCAAAAGGGCCGACAAATCTCTCCTCTGTCTGCTTGTTCTCATGTTGATAAAATCAAAGGGGCTCGCCTACATCCGTAACATGTGACTGTTATCAATCAAAACAGCCTCTCTATGTAGCCTGTAGATGACAGCCACCCTTCTATTGCTTGTAAAAATAGCTTTTTACAGAAATCATCAGTCACAAAGCAAGACTGATATAGGAACTGTTGTTGAAGTGTTTAATTTCATCTGCCTGAGAAGTCCTAGTGCCTGCAGACCTCCTGAGAGGTCCTAGGGCCCTCCTGTCCACCTGAGAGGTCCCAGTGCTTGCAGTTCCCCCTGAAAGGTCCCAGTGTATGCAGTGTGCCTGAGAGGTCCCATTGCCTGCAGTGTGCCTGAAAGGTCCCATTGCCTGCAGTCCGCCTGAGAGGTCCCAGTGTATGCAGTGTGCCTGAAAGGTCCCATTGCCTGCAGTCCGCCTGAGAGGTCCCATTGCCTGCAGTCCGCCTGAAAGGTCCCAGAGCCTGCAGTCTGTTTGAGAGGTCCCAGAGCCTGCAGTCTGTTTGAGAGGTCCCAGTGCCTGCTGTCTGCTTGAGAGGTCCAAGTGCCTACAGCATTAGATTTTTTCATCCCTGTTACCTGCAAACTTGACATAGGCCTATGGATCAAATAGGCAGACAGTTTCGAAGACATGATCAAAAACACACAGCAATCCAAATCGGAGACTTATCCCAGGTGGTGCCCATTGCCAGCCAAGGAAAGTGAGCCCACAATTCTCAACCAATCAGATGGCAGGCTTTTTAGATGGAAGCAAAGATGGCCTGAGCGGAAGCCACCCACACAAATGATAAAGCCTTTTACCAGGGACTCCCGAGTGGTGTAGTGGTCTAAGGCACTGCATCGCAGTGCTAGCTGCGTTACTACAGATCCTGGTTTGATACTGGGCTGTGTCGCAGCCAGCCGTGACCGGGAGAACCATGAGGCGACACACAATTGGCCCAGCGTTGTCTGAGTTATTGAGAGTTTGGCCGGCCGGGATGTCCTTGTCCCATCGTGCTCTAGCGACTCCTGTGGGGCTGGGCGCATACAAGCTGCCACGGTTGCCCAGTGTACAATGTTTCCTCCGACACATTGGTGCTTCTGGGTTAAGCGTGCAGTGTGTCAAGAAGCAGTGCGGCTTGGTGGGGTTGTGTTCCGGAGGACGCACGGCTCTCGACCTTCGCCTCTCCCGAGTCTGTACGGGAGTTGCAGCGATGGGACAAGACTGTAACAATCACTTGGATATGATGAAAAAGGGGGTAAAAAAACATTTTTACCAGACATTGTGTCTAAGAGGGGAATGAGACTGTTCCCCCTTGCCAACCAATCATATCGCCACACACTTTTGCACAGTGATCTGAGGGTAATGAGATATTGTGCACTTGGACTAGCAGATGGCCTGCTATTCAAGAATGTCCGTCTGGGTTTTGAACAGCAAAACAAGTGAAAGAGTGTGTAAGAGATCGAAGGTCATGCTCATGGCCATTGTACTATAAAGTCTTCTGCTAGTGATGTCACTGGGCTAGGTTAAAAAATGATGGTTAATATATATATACATCTTTTTTAAACACTTTATTTGGATGGTCCCATATAGATGATCTACAGATGGCCATACTATCAGCAAACTATCTGTTGATAAGAAACTGCCTGCTAAGGTTAGGGTTAGGTTTATAATAAGGGTTAGGGTTAGGTTTATAATAAGGGTTAGGGTTAGGTTTATAATAAGGGTTAGGGTTAGGTTTATAATAAGGGTTAGGGTTAGGTTTATAATAAGGGTTAGGGTTAGGTTTATAATAAGGGTTAGGGTTAGGTTTATAATAAGGGTTAGATTTATAAAAAGGGTTAGGGTTAGGTTTATAATAAGGGTTAGTTTAGGAGTTAAGTATGGGTTAGGGCTAGGTTTTATTTAACACCGTTTGGGTCAAATAAGCTTTTAGTTTGAATGTTGTGTGCTCTGAAATTGTATGAGCAAGCCAAGCGCCACCACTACGGTTAGTAGCAACAAAATCTGCAAACAAGCACACACACACCGGCCACGATGTGTTTACAATTCCCGCGTTGGTAATAAACCATTATTTGTTCGACCCGAATGACAAAACGTCTGTGTGAGCATTTGAAATAAGATCAGGATCAAACGGGCAAAATGTAAAATGTTAGCTAGGTAGTCCAACATTCTCCATGACATACAACCAGACTACAGGCAGGGGAGAAAGGATGGAAATCCTGCTTCTTCTGCCAGCCAGCCACATCCAAAGCAGTTGCACCTGATTCATCCTAGCTAGTCAAAATACAGAATAGTAGTCAAGCATTTTGTCAACATTGATGACAGTTTTGGAGCAGGAGGTTGGTTTTCTCCTTACTAAGTTGACTTCGGTTTGCAGTATGACAAAGTCACTCACAAATGTATTTGATACAGATGTTTTTTAGCAACTTCTGGGGTAGCTAGTTAGCTAGCTTTAGCTTGGTACCTAACTAGTACCAATTCAACCAGCCTGAAAACAATGACCAGAAACTGCAATAATTGTAAATATTCTTAGCAATAATTTAGGAATGTGACTAGGCACCAACTTGTTGTTCTCCTATTGAAATTGAACTTCAGTTCATGAAAATAACTAGATAGCTAGCTACATTCAACAAAAATATGAACCCAACATGTAAAGTGTTGGTCCCATGTTTCATCAGCTGAAATAAATGATCCCAGATATTTTCCATATGAATAAAAGCTTATTTCTCTCAAATTTTGTGCAATGAACATTTCTGCTTTGCCAAGATAATTTATCCATCTGACAGGTGTGGAAATCAAAAAGCTGATTAAACAGCATGATCATTACACAGGTGCACCTTATGCTGGGGACAAAAAAAAGGCCACTAAAATATGTAGTTTTGTAACACAACAAATGTCTCAAGTCTTGAGGGAGCGTGGAATTGGCATGCTGACTGCAGTAATGTCCACCAGTGCTGTTGCCAGAGAATGTAATGTTCATTTCTCTACCATAAGCCGCCTCCAATGTCATTTTAGAGAATTTGGCAGTACGTCCAACTGGCCTCACAACCGCAGACAATGTGTATGGCGTCTGGTGGATGAGCGGTTTGCTGATGTCAACATTGTGAACAGAGTGCCCCATGGTGGTGGTGGGGTTATGGTATGGGCAGGAATAAGCTACGGACAACAAACACAATTGCATTTTATTGATGGCAATTTGAATGCAGAGAGATATTGTGACGAGATCCTGGGGCATGAGGCAAATGGGTCACACCAGATACTGACTGGTTTTCTGATCCACGCCCCTGATCCACGATACCATTACTGTATCTGTGACCAACAGGTCTGTGTTCCCACTCATGTGAAATCCATAGATTACAGCCTAATGAATTTATTTCAATTGACTGATTTCCTTATATGAACTGCTGAGGCCCATTATCAGCAACCATCACTCCTGTGTTCCAATGGCATGTTGTGTTAGGGGTCACTTAGAATTCACACCCCTCAGTCAATACTTTGTAGAATCACCTTTGGCAGTGATTACATGTCTCTAAGAGCTTTCCACAACTGGATTGTGCAACAAATGCTCATTATTCTTTTCAAAATTTTTCAAGCTCTGTCAATTTTTTTGTAGATCATTGCTAAGCAACTATTTTCAGGTCTTACCAAAGATTATCAAGCAGATTTAAGTCAAAACTGTTTAAGATTATTGTCCTTCTGAAATGTGAAATAATCTCCCAGTGTCTGTTGGAAAGCAGACTGAACCAGGTTTTCACCTAGGTTTCTTTTTTATCCTGAAAAACTCCTCAGTCCTTAACAATTACAAGCATATGTAACGGATGTGAAATGGCTAGCTAGTTAGCGGTGGTGCGCGCTAATAGCGTTTCAATCGGTTACGTCACTCGCTTTGAGACCTTGAAGTAGTGGTTCCCCTTGCTCTGCAAGGGCCGCGGCTTTTGTGGAGCGATGAGTAACGATGCTTCGTGGGTGACTATTGTTGATGTGTGCAGAGGGTCCCTGGTTCGCGCCCGGTCGGGGCGATGGGACGGACTAAAGTTAAACTGTTACACATACCCATAACATACTGCAGCCACCACTATTCTTGAAAATATGGAGAGTGGTACTCAGTAATGTGTTGTATTGGATTTACACCAAACATAACACTTGGTACTCAGGACAAAAAGTTAATTGTTTTGCCACATTTTCTGCAGTATTATTTTTGTGTCTTGTTGCAAACAGGATGCACGTTTTGGAATATTTGTATTCTGTACAGGCTTCCTTCTTTTCACTCTGTCAATTAGGTTAGTATTGTGGAGTAATTACAATGTTGTTGATCCATTCTCAGTTTTCTCCTATCACAGCCATTAAACCCGGTAACTGTTTTAAAGTCACCATTGGCTTCATGGTGAAATCCCTGAGTGGTTTCCTTCCTCTCTGGCAACTGAGTTAGGAAGGATGCCTGTGTCTTTGTAGTGACTGGGTGTATTGATACACCATCCGAAGTGTAATTAATCACTTCAACATGCTGAACTGGATATTCAATGTCTGCTTTTTTTAACCCATCTACCAACAGGTGCCCTTCTTTGCGAGGCATTGGAAAACATCCCTGGTCTTTATGGTTGAATCTGTGTTTGAAATTCACTGCTCGACTAAGGGTCCTTACAGATAATTGTATGTGTGGGTACAGAGATGAGGAAGTCCTTAAAAAATCATATTAAACACTATTATTGCTCAGAGAGTGAGTCCATGCAACTTATTATGTGATTTGGTAAGCAAATTATTACTCCTGAACTTATTTACGTTTGCCATAACAAAGAGTTGAATACTTTACAGCTTTCTATTTTATTAATTTGTAAAAATTTTCGAAAAACATAATTCCACTTTGACATTATGGGGTATTGGGTAGGGATGCACGACATACCGGTGAACATATCGGGATGTCTAGTTTAACGCCAATGTGCAAAACCGATGTCAAAGCTGACGTGCATACTTATATAACGTAGGTACACGGCGTGATGACGTCGCGGAAAATTTTGCACTATATGTGCAACACAGCATTCCTAAACTAGCCCACAATGTCTGCTGTGTGGATCAAGCAGTCAACAAGTCGAGCAGTCATTTGAAAGAGTAACAACATTTCAGCAAGACAACTCGAAGGCGAAACCATTAAAGCCAAGATAATGAAATTCATTGCCCGTAACAATCAACCATTCTCTGTCGTGGGTGATGTTGGCATTCGCCGACTGGTTGAGCACCGGTACACACTACCAAGTGTGCTATTTTTCAGATGTTGCCCTACCGGAGTTACACAGTAATAGCGTCAATGCTATTAGCTTCATGACATACGGACATATGGAATGCCATTTGGGTCTTTGCGTGTCAAAAAAGATACAGTAGCACTGTCAAAGCTGTACAAAAAAGTCTGCAAACAAGCAACACCGGCCACGAACGATGTGTTTACAATACCGCGTTGGTAATAAAGCATAATTTTTTCGACCGCAACTTCTGGGGTAGCTAGCTTTAGCTTGGTACCTAGCTAGCACCAATACAACCAGCCTGAAAACAATGACCAGTAGAAACTGCAGTCATTTTCATTATTCTTAGCAATGATTTAGGAATCCTTGTGAGTAAGTATTAGCTAGGTTGCCACTCGTTGTTGTTCGCCTATTGAAATTGAACTTCAGTTCATGAAAATAAATAGCTAGCCAGCTACTTAACCCTGTTGCCCAAAGCTAATGTTATAAGTAGCCAGCTAGCTTCATCTGGCTAGTGAGGCTCGACCGGACCGGGTTATGTGTTGTGAAGCTAGCCACAAGTAACACTTAAGTCGTTTTTTGGGGTATCTGTACTTTACTATTCATATTTTTGACAACTTTTACTCTACTACATTCGTAAAGAAAATTATTGACTTTGTACTCCATACATTTTCAATGACACCCAAAAGTACTCGTTACATTTTGATTGCCTAGCAGGGCAGGACAATTGTCCAATTTATGCACTTACCAAGAGAAAATCCATGGCCATCCCTACTGCGTCTGATCTGGCGAGCTCACTAAACACACATTTTTCATTTTTAAATTATGTCTGAGTGTTGGAGTACACCCTTGGCTATCTGTAAATTTTTAAAAAACAAGAAAATTGTGCTGTCTGGTTTGCTTAATATAAAGAATTTGAAATTATTTAGACTTTTACTTTGATACTTAAGGATATTGTAACGGCGTTCTAAATCTGCCTCCTCCTCGGACGAGGAGGAGCATGGGTCGGACCAACACGCAGCGAGGTATGATGACATAAATGATATTTATTGAAATACGAAATGAACACGAAAACATTTGAAAATTACAAAATAACAAACACGACGTAGACAGACCTGAACATGGAACTTACATACTACACGCAGAACTCACGAACAGGAACAGACTACATCAAACGAACGAACAGCCAAAACAGTCCCGTGTGGTGCACATACACTGACACGAAAGACACAGGAGACAATCACCCACAAACAAACAGTGTGAACAGCCAACCTATATATGGTTCTCAATCAGAGGAAAACGTCAAACACCTGTCTCTGATTGAGAACCATATAAGGCTGATTACAAGACCTAAACATAGAAACACAAAACATAGAAATGCCCACCCACACTCACGCCCTGACCGACTAACACATACAAAACAACAGAAAATAGGTCAGGAACGTGACAGATATTTTAGCAATTACATACACTTTTTAAAACCAAATACTTTTAGACTTTTACTCAAGTAGTATTTTACTGGGTGACTTTCACTTTTACTTGAGTAATTTTCTATTAAGGTATCTTTACCTTAGTATGACAATTGTGTACTTTTTCCACCACTGAAACAGATTATGTCGTTTTGCTATGTTTAGAGGATTTTTTTTTTGCATCCATCAGCTAGCTAGCTTTTTTCTGACCAGCACTGTCCCAGTGCTTCGGGAAGTGTGTGTTTGCCTTATGCGGCAGCGGCAGGTACGCAAGACAACTTTCCAGCATCATAGCATATGTATCAGTGAATCGCTGTGACATAAGACATACGAGTGATCAATGTGTATTCACTATGTATTTGTATTTATTATGGATTCCCATTACTCTTCCTGGGGTCCAGCAAAATTAAGGCATTTTAGAAAATGTAAAAAAACATTACAATACATTCACAGACCGTGTGCCCTTGTAAAAAATGTATGAACGTGTTAAATTATTATGAGATGTGCAGTCATATTCAGATCCTGATTGGTCAACAAGCTTATTTGACGTGTCAAATAGTGTTATTTGACTTGTATCTTTTTTAACAAGCAAAGACCCAAATGGTGTTCCACATGGTTTAAGGTAAGGGCTAAGTTTAGCATTAGGATAAGGTTTAAGGGTTTGGGCTAGAGTATACACTATATGCAAAAGTATGTGGACACCCCTTCAAATGAGTGGATTCGGTTATTTCAGCCACACCCTTTGCTGACAGGTGTATAAAATCAAGCACACAGCCATGAAATCTCCATAGACAAACACTGGCAGTAGAATAGCCTTACTGCAGAGCTCAGTGACTTTCAACGTGGCACCGTCTTAGGATACCACCTTTCCAACAAGTCAGGAGCAACAACGGCTCAGCTGCAAAGTGGTAGGCCACACAAGCTCACAGAACGGGACCGCGGATTGCTGAAGCGCATAAAAATCGTCTGTCCTAGGTTGCAATACTCACCACCGAGTTCCAAACTCACAGCTTTAGACAGTAGGAAAAGTTTGACTGTTTGTCCCCAAGAGATTGTGACAGCAGGTGAAAATGGCATTTGAAACGTCACACAACACATCCAGTACTGTATAACAGGTGACAGTGGAGCCCAAATGTGTGGGCTCCATCAATCCCTGCATCAAGAAAGTAGAATGGACCTATATGGCTAGCTACACATTGTAACAGTGATAATGTGAATTATTCCATAGAACTGTTCCACCTTAGCTAGTGGAAAATCCCGGCATCAATTTTTCAAATAACCTTTTCTTGGCAAAACTTTCTTTGTTCTCGACTTGGAAGAAACTTGTCTCATTAAACGCCTGTGTTCAGTTACAGGCCGAACTCCAAAAAACCTATTCAGAAAGATATTAAATCCACTTTTTGCACCAAGTGAGGAATTCCCTCGCCATTTTAGCTGCCAGACATCTTGCATTTCCCAACATCTTTGCAGGAACTAGTTGTTTCATTGTGACTTGGCCCACATGTAGTAGATGACAGAGCTTCACACAGTGCGACCAAAAACAAAGATCTACACAAATGAAAGAGGCCTTTCTCACTCAATACAAAAAAAGTGGATTTAATATTTATTCTCTGGGGGTACTTTCCCACATCTGCAAATAGGACATTATTTGTCTTTTTACCTAAACATGCAAACACCATCAGAGAATTCATAGCAAGCAGTGCATTGGAATGGCATTCAGATTAACTGCAATGACATTGATTCTCATGTAATGGGTGGCCAAAATAACTAAGAAAGTCACACCCCCAATAAGCCACCAATATGACCACATTGAGGCATATGTCACTGTGCTTCTATTGCTGTATGCACCATGCCACCGCCTACTTCAGTTGTTCATTTAGCAAACAAGACAGCTCATGATCCAGTGCCTTAATCACAGTCAACAAACCTATATTTTTAGCTTTAATTCATCATTTTCTCTAAGCCTCATGGCAAAATGTGTAGAATAGCATGAGATAAACTATTGAACTGCACATTTTTCTCTTTGCACCATGGCAACACGTGTAGAATTTTTGGTTATCATGTTTCTTTACACACATTTCTGCAGGCCCACCCACTGGCAACGCTACTGCTATAACAAATCATGCCACCTTCCTATCTGAATGTGGAAATCGGTTAGATTTGTAACCACCAGCTAGCTGCACAACCATTCTAGTGCAGTTTCATTCAAATGTGTTTAGTAGTCTGAATTGTCAAGTTTGTTTCTTCACTATTAAATTTATTAGGCACTTCAGACAACTTTTCTTGTAATTATTTGCTTAAGTACACTCTAATCAAACTGTATTCTTACCTTAAATAGCGAGAAAAGGTGTCTCTGTTCTGTCCAAAAGGAGGACCGTTACTTCCACTTAATCCAAGTGCCTGCGTTTGTTTTACTCAGGTGCTCCTTCCTGTTCTTTACCTGGCAGCACTTTGCTCGTTGTTATGTGGGTACATTCGTTGTGTCTTTAAGGATCCCCACAGCTGACCATCCGCCTGGCTGTGCGCACGAGGAGTACAGAGGAACAGTTACCAAAACGCTCTAGCTGAGTGGCATAATCCTTTTTAGGCATAACAAGTGGGGCCCCTTCTGTTTTTGTGGTTTGATAACGCAGTAAATGTATAACATAGGCCTACGTTTTGTCGAACTTTTACAAATAGCTTCCATGCTAAATAATAATAAATAAATAAAAATGATTAATATTTTTTCCCTATTTGTAATTATTTAATGGTTTACCAGATTCCCAATAGGCTATGTATCCCCTGCCCAAAATATTAGTGATTGTCACCACCACAGACATATTTAATTATCAACAACAAAGAACGGTATGAATTCACAGTTCCAGGTGGTAACACAAGAGGCAATTCATTGATAACGTCACAACACCCTCTCTCAGCATTTCTGTGATGTAGACGTATGTTAGATGAGCCTCCTCTGGTGGTTGCCAGTGGGACTGAAAGCAGTTAGACAAAACAAAACAGATTGGATTACCACTAATAATTGTATAGCATGACTTTCATTCTTTATTGTGCATGAGCCATTTTTGTCTACATATGTGTCTACCTTTGGGGCGCAGGTAGCCTAGTGATTAGAGCGTTGGACCAGTAACCGAAAGGTTGCTGGATTGAATCCCTGAGCTGACAAAGTAAAAATCTGTCATTCTGCCCCTCCCCACTGTTCCCCGGAAGGCTGTCATTGTAAATAAGAAATTGTTCTTAACTAACTTGCCTAGTCAAATTAAATGTGGATTGTGTTCTGTTGTATGTCCACTATATGATGGGGTCAGTGGTCACATGTTTGGAGGGAATGGGCTTTTCTTGTTTGGGCAAAATACCATCCTCTCTCCTCAGTGACCCGGAAACCGTTAAGTTGACGAGTGGTCGAGCTGTGTGTCAATTTGTTACTAATCAAATGAAAGAGTTTCCTCCCCTCCTCGATAGCCACTTTTCATCGAGGATACTCATGTGTATCCAACCGCAGAAGAGTTTTCAAATCTGCCTCACCCCCTTTGAGTCAGCTTTTGTTTTGTCAGAGGGGAAAAACATGAACACGTTTAAAAACAATATGCTACTTATTGTTTTATCTGTAAAATGTCTTCCACAGCTAACTTAAGTCCTTTTGATCTCTTAATACATTCATTTTGGGATCCATCCCTGTAAACATAATTTGCCTAATGACACGCGAATGGAGACTGACCTTTTTCAAAAGGAGGTGAGAGAGGACAGAAGAGAGGATGTGAGGAGTCGAGCAAAACCAATTCAGATGCTCCCATAGAGAGTATACGACCCAATCCCAAGTGGACCCCTAAGCTCTATACACTTTTGTTTTTTGACAATAAACAATATGGTAGCAGCTCCACTTTGCACTCCGATAGGCTGGCTGGAAGTTTCACCATATTGCTTGTACCAATCCAATACTCTCAGATCTCCACAAGTGCATGGTGGTGTAGGGTTGATGTGGTTCCTTCCTTTCCATCTACAGTAGGTGCTCTAAGATCTACACAATGTGTCTACTGTAATTATATCTGCCTGTATGGAATTATTGGTATGTTTTTATCTTTGCTGCTAAAACAAAAGACCAAAGATGGATGTTTGGAAAGGGATTATTTTGCACGTATGAACATGTTGCAATCCCACCTTTACTAGAACGGCTATCAGGAACCTTTTGAATAGGTTAGCCTCTACAACTTAGAAAACGACTTTTCAGATAATCATATTACAGGGACTCAAATGAATAATGCAACGTTCTCAGAAGTGCCCGCACTTGTAGTCCGTCCCACTACAGTAGGCTTTACGCTAATAAGGTCTATTTAACAGTGTCCAGCAGTATGCATTATGACCAATAAGGTCTATTTGACAGAGTGTCCAGCAGTATGCTTTATGACCAATAAGGTCTATTTGACAGAGTGTCCAGCAGTATTCTTTATGACCAATAAGGTCTATTTGACAGAGTGTCCAGCAGTATTCTTTATGACCAATAAGGTCTATTTGACAGAGTGTCCAGCAGTATTTTTTATGGCCAATAAGGTCTATTTGACAGAGTGTCCAGCAGTATTTTTTATGGCCAATAAGGTCTATTTGACAGAGTGTCCAGCAGTATTCTTTATGACCAATAAGGTCTATTTGACAGAGTGTCCAGCAGTATTCTTTATGACCAATAAGGTCTATTTGACAGAGTGTCCAGCAGTATTCTTTATGACCAATAAGGTCTATTTGACAGAGTGTCCAGCAGTATTCTTTATGACCAATAAGGTCTATTTGACAGAGTGTCCAGCAGTATTCTTTATGACCAGTAAGGTCTATTTGACAGAGTGTCCAGCAGTATTCTTTATGACCAGTAAGGTCTATTTGACAGAGTGTCCAGCAGTATTCTTTATGACCAATAAGGTCTATTTGACAGAGTGTCCAGCAGTATTCTTTATGACCAGTAAGGTCTATTTGACAGAGTGTCCAGCAGTATTCTTTATGACCAGTAAGGTCTATTTGACAGAGTGTCCAGCAGTATTCTTTATGACCAGTAAGTGTCTCCCTCACTCCGGCTGCTGGTGGTCAATTCAATCTGAACATTCAGATGAGAAAATCTGGGCTGGCTTTGAATCAATAACTTGTTGTATTTGTTTTGTTGCCAGGAGTGTCCATAGGATGCCCATATTCCACAAATGTTCATGTTATAAGTCCCATAGTAAATCATTTAATGAGCTCAGACAAAGGTCTTACAATAGTAATCAAGGCCTGAAGGGGTGTGGTATATGGCCAATATACCAAGGCTAAGGGCTGTTCTTTAAGCACAACACACCACAGAGTGCCTGGACACAGCCCTTAGTCGTGGTATATTGGCGATATACCACAAACCCTGTGCAGCCTTATTGCTATTATAAACTAGTTACCAACGTAATTAGAGCAGTAAAAATAACTGTTTTGCCATACCCGTGGTATACTGCCTTATATGGGGCGGCAGGTAGCCCAGTGTTTAGAGCGTATGACTAGTAACCGAAAGGTTTCAAGATCGAATCCCCGAGCTGACACGGTAAACATCTGTTGTTCTTAAAAAGGCAGTTAACCCACTGTTCCTAGGCTGTCATTGAACATAAAAATGTGTTCTTAACTGACTTGCCTAGTTAAATAAAGGTTAAAAAAATATGGCTTACAGCCAATCACTATTCAAGGCTCAAACCATCAAGTTTATAATGTACAGTATGGATTTTACAGTAGCCTTTGATTTGTAATACCTAATACATACTAGTTATGTCATTAGCTTTCTGTACAACCAACCACGGACCAATCGAAAACTGTGATCTGTGTGACTCCATTAATAAGTGTGCAATCTGTGCATGACAGAGATTTTCCCAGGAACAAGACGCCTTATTCATACCTGATCTCACACACAAACAGAGATTTTACTAGGAACAAGACGCCTTATTCATACCTGATCTCACACACAAACAGAGATTTTACTAGGAACAAGACGCCTTATTCATACCTGATCTCACACACAAACAAAGATTTTACTAGGAACAAGACGCCTTATTCATACCTGATCTCACACACAAACAAAGATTTTACTAGGAACAAGACGCCTTATTCATACCTGATCTCACACACAAACACAAACCTTTTTCTTACACATCTGATTGAACAGAAGAGCAAGAGGAATTTGGCAGCCTTTGATAGCATTTAGACTGGTGCTACAAAAAGAGAGGAACATTAAAGGCTATAGATGTGATGTTTGTGAGTATCATGAATGAGCACTGTTGAAATGCTTTAAAAGAGATTCCTCCATTTTTTACCCCCCCCAAATTGTTTTACTTAGTGTTGCTTTAACTGTATAGGTAATCAGAGATTAGTTTATGTTGATGATTCAAGGCCAGAGGTATACAGAGCCTCTGACAGGTGACTGTTTACACATTGCAGTGCAGCGGAAAGGACAGGATGTGGTGTGTTTGTAAATTCATCCTGAGGTGCCAGAGTGCGCTCAGATTGCTCTCTGGGCATTCATAAATTCAGAGCATTGTCAGATTGTCTGTTCAGAGCATTGGGTTCTCAAAGTGTTCAGAGCGCAGATTGGACGCTCTGGCCTAGGAGTACAGAGCGTTCTGACCTTACAACGGCAGTCAAGCAACCAAGCTAACTTGGCTAGCATGCCAACTACTTCCAGACACAAATAAGAAAACACCTCACTCGGACCATTTTACTCGAAGTTGCAGAGATGATTAGGCTGTTTTCATGTTATCCAGCCGTTGGTGGTTGTAACTGTGCTGCTGGCAATAATTGAATTACGCTTTTTGGCCGACATTTACTGACACTGGCCATATTCAGAAATTCAGCAGTTATTCTGCGCTCTGGCACACTCAGACAAGAGCTCTGAAATCGTAGTAGATAACCAGAGTGAATTTTACGAACGCACCCTCAGGGTGGGCGTCTCCCAGCTACCTTTGCTTACCTGTCATGTTAAAATCTTAAGGCCATTACATATTTCCAATAGGTACTGCACTGGTTTGAACTAAAGGGACATTTTGTATTGACAAAATGGAATCGCCCGTGAAGAAAGGTTTCCTTAGACTGGAAATACAGAAAACAACATGGGAGGTTCCGGAGCAATATACCGCACTGAAAGCTGTTGGCTCAGGTGCTTACGGGACAGTATGGTGAGTTGACTTTGTGAACGGTCAGTGCATTCCGCGATTCTTGGGACATCACTACCCTAAACCCTAACCCTAACCTTAACCCTTACGCTAACCTTAACCATATCCCTTACCAAATCATATCCTTAACCCTTACCTTAACCATTTTAAATGTAACCTTCAATGGGGGTAGGGATATCCCAAGGATAGCACAAACCCTTTGGGTGAAAGGGTAATTATTGGCAGGCATTGCAGGAATAACGTCACGCCAAACCAGCATGTATTTGTATTCTTTAGAATATACCTCTGTATAAATACAGTTTTTCTCAATCTCAGTCATTGCAAAAATATGTAGAAAATAAAAATAATGGAAGGAACAACTTTCCCTTAGCCTATAATTGCTTATTTATTTTCAATAAAATGCAAACCTCTACATTATTGGATTTTGACAGTTATTTTGTTGCATTTGTTCAATACTGAATAGACTAGTCATTGCTAACAGAGGCACTATTGTATTGCCTCAAGCAAATAAGCAAGTTGAAGCAGGTTTCAAGATAAGACAAGAATTTTGCTCTCCCAACCTGGAGCAAGCCCCGTAATCTTGAAACACAGTTTTACCTCTGCCAGATATAGGTCATATGGAATGTCTGAAATCAAATGTTATTTGTAGGACTACAGATAATAATTTGTCAAACTCTGACATAAAAGTCAATCAAAGATTTTGCAGTCTTTGATGACTTGGTATTGAGAGTAAATCACAGGAGGTTGGTGACACCTTAATTGGGGAGGATGGGCTCGTGGTAATGGCTGGAGCAGAATTAGTGGCATGGTATCAAATACATCAAACACATGTCATTCCATTTGCTCTGTTCCAGCCATTATTATTAGCCGTCCTCCCCTCAGCAGCCTTCACTGGAGTAAACCATTCTATCTATATCCCCCACAGTCTGTTGCTATTGAGAGTAAACCATTCTATATCCCCCACATTATGTTGTTATTGAGAGTAAACCATTCTATATCCACCACAGTCTGTAGTTGTCAAGAGTAAACCACTCTATCTATATCCCCCACAGTCTGTTTCTATTGAGAGTAAACCATTCTATCTACATCCCCCACAGTCTGTTTCTGTTGAGAGTAAACCATTCTATCTATATCCCCCACAGTCTGTTTCTATTGAGAGTAAACCATTCTATCTATATCCCCCACAGTCTGTTTCTGTTGAGAGTAAACCATTCTATCTATATCCCCCACAGTCTGTTGCTATTGAGAGTAAACCATTCTATCTATATCCCCCACAGTCTGTTTCTGTTGAGAGTAAACCATTCTATCTATATCCCCCACAGTCTGTTGCTATTGAGAGTGAACCATTCTATCTATATCCCCCACAGTCTGTTTCTATTGAGAGTAAACCATTCTATCTATATCCCCCACAGTCTGTTTCTATTGAGAGTAAACCATTCTATCTATATCCCCCACAGTCTGTTGCTATTGAGAGTAAACCTTTCTATCTATATCCCCCACAGTCTGTTGCTATTGAGAGTAAACCATTCTATCTATATCCCCCACAGTCTGTTTCTATTGAGAGTAAACCATTCTATCTATATCCCCCACAGTCTGTTTCTATTGAGAGTAAATAATTATATCTATAACCCCCACAGTCTGTTGTCATTAAGAGTAAACCATTCTATCTATATCCCCCAGAGTCTGTTTCTATTGAGAGTAAACCTTTCTATCTATATCCCCCACAGTCTGTTTCTATTGAGAGTGAACCATTCTATCTATATCCCCCAGAGTCTGTTTCTATTGAGAGTAAACCTTTCTATCTATATCCCCCAGAGTCTGTTTCTATTGAGAGTGAACCATTCTATCTATATCCCCCAGAGTCTGTTTCTATTGAGAGTAAACCATTCTATCTATATCCCCCAGAGTCTGTTTCTATTGAGAGTAAACCATTCTATCTATATCCCCCAGAGTCTGTTTCTATTGAGAGTAAACCTTTCTATCTATATCCCCCACAGTCTGTTTCTATTGAGAGTGAACCATTATATCTATATCCCCCACAGTCTGTTGCTATTGAGAGTAAACCATTCTATCTATATCCCCCACAGTCTGTTGCGATTGAGAGTAAACCACTCTATCTATATCCCCCACAGTCTGTTTCTATTGAGAGTAAACCATTATATCTATATCCACCACAGTCTGTTGCTGTTGAGAGTACACCATTCTATCTATATCCCCCACAGTCTGTTGCTATTGAGAGTAAACCATTCTATCTAATTTGTAAGTCGCTCTGGATAAGACCGTCTGCTAAATGACTTAAATGTAAATGTAAATGTATATCCCCCACAGTCTGTTGCTATTGAGAGTGAACCATTCTATCTATATCCCCCACAGTCTGTTTCTATTGAGAGTAAACCATTCTATCTATATCCCCCACAGTCTGTTGCTATTGAGAGTAAACCATTCTATCTATATCCCCCACAGTCTGTTGCTATTGAGAGTCAACCATTCTATCTATATCCCCCACAGTCTGTTGCTATTGAGAGTAAACCATTCTATCTATATCCCCCACAGTCTGTTGCTATTGAGAGTCAACCATTCTATCTATATCCCCCACAGTCTGTTGCGATTGAGAGTAAACCATTATATCTATATCCCCCACAGTCTGTTGCTATTGAGAGTAAACCACTCTATCTATATCCCCCACAGTCTGTTTCTATTGAGAGTAAACCACTCTATCTATATCCCCCACAGTCTGTTTCTATTGAGAGTAAACCATTCTATCTATATCCCCCACAGTCTGTTTCTATTGAGAGTAAACCATTATATCTATATCCACCACAGTCTGTTGCTGTTGAGAGTACACCATTCTATCTATATCCCCCACAGTCTGTTGCTATTGAGAGTAAACCATTCTATCTAATTTGTAAGTCGCTCTGGATAAGAGCGTCTGCTAAATGACTTAAATGTAAATGTAAATGTATATCCCCCACAGTCTGTTTCTATTGAGAGTGAACCATTCTATCTATATCCCCCACAGTCTGTTTCTATTGAGAGTAAACCATTCTATCTATATCCCCCACAGTCTGTTTCTATTGAGAGTAAACCATTCTATCTATATCCCCCACAGTCTGTTTCTATTGAGAGTAAACCTTTCTATCTATATCCCCCACAGTCTGTTGCTATTGAGAGTGAACCATTCTATCTATATCCCCCACAGTCTGTTTCTATTGAGAGTAAACCATTCTATCTATATCCCCCACAGTCTGTTTCTATTGAGAGTAAATAATTATATCTATAACCCCCACAGTCTGTTGTCATTAAGAGTAAACCATTCTATCTATATCCCCCAGAGTCTGTTTCTATTGAGAGTAAACCTTTCTATCTATATCCCCCACAGTCTGTTTCTATTGAGAGTAAACCTTTCTTTCTATATCCCCCACAGTCTGTTGCTATTGAGAGTAAATAATTATATCTATAACCCCCACAGTCTGTTGTCATTAAGAGTAAACCATTCTATCTATATCCCCCACAGTCTGTTTCTATTGAGAGTAAACCATTCTATCTATATCCCCCACAGTCTGTTGCTATTGAGAGTAAACCATTCTATATCCCCCACAGTCTGTTGCTATTGAGAGTAAACCATTCTATCTATATCCCCCACAGTCTGTTTCTATTGAGAGTAAACCTTTCTATCTATATCCCCCACAGTCTGTTGCTATTGAGAGTAAATAATTATATCTATAACCCCCACAGTCTGTTGTCATTAAGAGTAAACCATTCTATCTATATCCCCCACAGTCTGTTTCTATTGAGAGTAAACCTTTCTATCTATATCCCCCACAGTCTGTTGCTATTGAGAGTAAACCATTCTATATCCCCCACAGTCTGTTGTCATTAAGAGTAAACCATTCTATCTATATCCCCCACAGTCTGTTTCTATTGAGAGTAAACCATTCTATCTATATCCCCCACAGTCTGTTGCTATTGAGAGTAAACCATTCTATCTATATCCCCCACAGTCTGTTGCTATTGAGAGTAAACCATTCTATCTATATCCCCCACAGTCTGTTGCGATTGAGAGTAAACCATTCTATCTATATCCCCCACAGCCTGTTGCTATTGAGAGTAAACCATTCTATCTAGTCTGAGACATAAATGTTATATCCAGCACTAATGTACTTTGACTTCTGACCTTGTCTCATTTATTAGTTCTGCTATTGACCAGCAGACCAAGGAGAAGGTGGCCATTAAGAAGCTCTATCGTCCATTTCAGTCCCTGATCCATGCTAAACGGGCCTACCGGGAACTACGACTGTTGCGCCACATCCAGCATGACAATGTAAGTACTTGTTACCTACTATTATAGTGGGACATCTGAGATGCGCTCCCCTAGACAGAGATTCCAGTCACTCAAAAATGTAGCGGCTTTTCATTACAATGCAGTAATTGTCATTCTACAGTACTTCACATCAGAATAATTTGCAGTCCTATGGACACTATTCAGCATCCAGTTGTATTGCTTTGCCTCTTTCCTATGTGTTTATTTATGTTTAGGGGAAAGGAGTAGCAGCCCTTATGGGCCAGTGTTTTCACTCAACATTTCACAGTGCACATATTCCTAGAGAACTGTTCATCAGGCCCACTTGTTCTGTTACGGGTGATGAATAAGTCTTACTGCAATGTATAATGTGCGTGTTCTCACTTATCGTGGGAATAAACCCTTCCTTTCCTCTCCTACTCCCTGTTGTTTTCCTCAAGGTGATCTGCCTCCTCAATGTCTTCACACCTGATTTCTCCCTGGAGAAATTCCAGACATTGTGAGTGTTGAGCTGTGAACAGCATTCCTCTGTCAGTTGTCTCAGCTTGTTGAGACAGGCTGCTCAGAGTGTATCTTGGACTTTTAGTTTCATAGTGTGTGTTTTATGTTTGTGTGTGTCTGTGTCTGTGTCTGTGTGTATGTGTGTGTGTGTGCTTGCAGGCGTGCAGGTTTGTTCATGTTTGTTTGTGCTTGGGTATGTGATATCTTCTCTTATCTGAGATAAAACATAGATTTGATGTCTGGTTTAGGATTCTTACCATGAGACACAGTATATGATGTACCCTGCATTGTTTTGTCATATTATTATACACTTGTAGCACTTAGTTGTAGGAGGTAGAATTAGTACATTATGTTTTGTATCATTACATTTCCCTGCTCGTATTCTCTGTCACAGTTACATGGTGATACTGTTTGTATCTGGCTACTGTCCTCCCCACCTCTCTCTCTCCTTCATGTCACAGTTACATGGTGATACTGTTTGTATCTGGCTACTGTCCCCCCCTCTCTCTCTCCTTCATGTCACAGTTACATGGTGATACTGTTTGTATCTGGCTACTGTCCCCACCTCTCTCTCTCCTTCATGTCACAGTTACATGGTGAATCTGTTTGTATCTGGCTACTGTCCCCCCCCCCTCTCTCTCCTTCATGTCACAGTTACATGGTGAATCTGTTTGTATCTGGCTACTGTCCCCACCTCTCTCTCTCCTTCATGTCACAGTTACATGGTGATGCCCTTCGTTGCTGAGGATCTCGGTAACATCATGAAGAGGAGGAGATTGACTGATCGCGTCATCGTTTACCTCTTCTACCAGCTTCTATGTGGCCTCAAGGTGTTTGCTACCACTCATTAAGTTTATACACAGGCCTTTAAATAATGGTATTACCAATGTGAAAATGAAAATGATTCATCACAAATGTATATTTTTCTATCCCTTAGTATATCCATTCTGCAGGGATCATCCATCGGGTTTGTATTAGGTTCTTATCAATATACATGAAACACATTTCTAAGTACATTTGAGTGACCAGATCGTATAAAATCCTACAATACTTTGCTTTATTCTTTAGGACCTAAAACCTGGCAACCTCGCCGTGAACGATAACTGTGAATTGAAGGTATATAAGAACTGGGCAACAACCTGCATGTCCATGTATACTGCACTTTTCATTTTATAACCTTCAGACAGTGAGAGAAATGTAATGTATTTGAATTAGAAAGATGCCACACTGGTGTTTAAAGACTACACTTTATTGTTTGATTGTTGTGATTAAATATAAGCCTCTCTTTTAATAACCTTTTCCTCACTTTTCCTTCACATTCCCTCGCTTTCTCTTTCTATCTCAGATCCTGGACTTTGGTCTAGCGAGACATGCAGAGAGTGAGATGACGGGCTATGTGGTGACACGCTGGTACAGGTCACCAGAGGTCATCTTCAACTGGATGCACTATAGCCAGTCAGGTGACCTATCGCCAACGCACAATGAAGACCGTTTCATATATCTGGGCTCCACTTTCCTTGCATTGCAAACACTCCTGGGGTTATCTTACTCTTGTACTATTGGCTCATTGGTATCTCATGTGTTATATATTCTGTGTGTCTGTCTCCCTCTCAGTGGACTTGTGGTCAGCAGGCTGCATCTTGGTTGAGATGATCACAGGCCAGGTTCTGTTCCCAGGCAAAGACAGTATCCTCTAATGTTCCCTCTGACACTTCCACTGTATAACTCACTCATTCTACATAAACTCAAACACATAGATTCTGTACCCCATCCAGTGTATATTAATAATGTACTTATCATCTAGTTATCTGATGTACGTATCATTTAGTTATCTGATGTAGTTATCATGTAGTTATCTGAAGTAGTTATCTTGTGTAGTTATCATGTAGTTATCAGGAAGTTATCTGGTGTAGTTATCTGGTGTAGTTATCATGTAGTTATCTGGTGTAGTTATCATGCAGTTATATGATGCAGTTATCTGATGTAGTTATCTGATGTAGTTATCAGGAAGTTATCTGATGCAGTTATCAGGAAGTTATCTGATGCAGTTATCTGGTGTAGTTATCATGTAGTTATCTGATGTAGTTATCTGGTGTAGTTATCATGTGTAGTTATCTGGTGTAGTTATCATGTGTAGTTAGCATACAGTTATCTGTTGTAATTATCGTGTAGTTATTATGTAGTTAGTTATCTGGTGAAGTTTTCTGATGTAGTTATCATATAGTTATCTGGTAGTTATCAGGTGTAGTTAGCGTGTAGTTATCATGTAGTTTTCTGATGTAGTTATCATGTAGTTATCTGGTGTAGTTAGAGTGTAGTTATCTGGTAGTTATCAGGTATAGTTATTGTGTAGTTATCTGGTGTAGTTAGCGTGTAGTTATCTGGTGTAGTTAGCGTGTAGTTATCTGGTAGTTATCAGGTGTAGTTATTATGTAGTTATCAGGTGAAGTTAGCGTGTAGTTATCTGGTGTAGTTAGCGTGTAGTTATCTGGTAGTTATCAGGTGTAGTTATCATGTAGTTATCCGATGTAGTTATCAGGTGTAGTTATCAGGTGTAGTTATCATGTGTAGTTATCATGTAGTTATCAGGTGTAGTTATCAGGTGTAGTTATCAGGTGTAGTTATCAGGTGTAGTTATCATGTAGTTATCATGTGTAGTTATCAGGTGTAGTTATCAGGTGTAGTTATCGTGTAGTTATCAGGTGTAGTTATCATGTAGTTATCATGTAGTTATCATGTAGTTATTATGTAGTTATCAGGTGTAGTTATCAGGTGTAGTTATCAGGTGTAGTTATCGTGTAGTTATCAGGTGTAGTTATCATGTAGTTATCAGGTGTAGTTATCATGTAGTTATCAGGTGTAGTTATCATGTAGTTATCTTGTATAGTTAGCGTGTAGTGCGCGTGTAGTTATCAAGTGTAGTTATCCTGTAGTTATCTGATGTAGTTATCAGGTGTAGTTATCATTGTGCAGTTGCACAAAGTACAACACCAATCATGCAATCAGACTGTTCACTGATCATTGCTGTAACTATTTTGCTTGAAACGGTTTCCACTGTCTGCCTTTGTGTGTCTCCACCCCCTCCTTGACCGTCCTGTTCAGGCATTGACCAGTTGAAGAAGATCCTCCACGTAACAGGAACACCACCGTCCTCCCTGCTGCAGAAGATGCAGAGCAAAGATGTAGGCCTACTGTCATCTCAGTCTAATGGCAACTATTCAGCTTGCAATGATTCAATGTAGCTTGGTGTTGAAGTCACAAGTTATGGTCAGTATGGGATTGACAGTTGAACGTTGTTGGTATTGTCTTGCAGGCTCGTTCATATGTGCAGGGTCTCCCTATCCAAAAGAAGAAAAACTTTAAGGAAGTCTTTCCCTCCTTGGATGTAAATGGTGAGTTGGTCTATCTATCATTATTTTGCCAATGGGACATCCTGCACGGTGGTTATGAATATCCAGGTGTTCAGTGATGTTTTTCTGCTTTGTATTGAGAACAGTTGAGGGCTGTGATGACTCTACTTCATGCTCTATTTCCTATTATAAACTGGGTGGTTTGAGCCCTGATTGCTGATTGGCTGACAGCCGTGGTATATCAGACCGTATACCACGGGTATGACTAAACATTTATTTTTACTGCTCTAATTACATTGGTAACCAGTTTAAAATAGCAATAAGGCACATTGGGGGTTTGTTGTATATGGCCAATATACCACGGCTAAGGCCTGTATCCAGACACTCCGTGTTGCGTCGTACGTTAGAACAGCCCTTAGCCGTGGTATATTGGCCATATATTGGCCATATACCACACCCCCTTGGGCCTTACTGCTTAAATGCCTCCCTCTCTCTCTCTTCATGTCCTGTGTGTACCTCTGTCCAGCGGTGGATCTGCTGGACAGCATTCTGCTGCTGGACCCAGACACCAGGATGACAGCTAAAGAGGGCCTCTCACACCCCTACCTCTCTGAGTTCCATGATCCAGAATCTGAACCCAACTCCCCACCGTACGACGACTCCTTTGAAAGCATGGAGCTTGATGTGGGAGAGTGGAGTAGTGAGTATATCTTACCTATGACTGATTACCTTGTTCTACATGTTGATGGGATTGATCCTGAATTACCCACTGCTTTTAGAGCCCTACACTTACAGTTCTGCAAAGTTTCCCTTTTAGGAAATTCAATTCTAAAATACTGTATGGTATGCTTCATGTGGTAAAATTCTAAAAAATATTTACTCTTTTCCTGTTAGGTCTGATCCACATGGAGATTATGACTTTTGACCCCAGAAACCCCAGTGCCACTGCAATGTAGCGGACAGACACAACAGAACACTGGCTCCCCCATGGCTCCACCATCACTCCATCGTATAAAAAACATCACATTTCACAACATGGTTTTATGACTTCATGGAACATGATACTGGAAAGAATGGCGCCGAAGGAGATGGCTGTCGTTTTACGATCCCGTAACTAATTGTGCGACTGTTTAAAAGCATTGTTGGTTAAGGGCTTGTAAGTAAGCATTTCACAGTAAGGTCTACACCTGCTGTATTCGGCGCATGTGACAAATACAATTTGATTTGATTTGGTATGTCATCATTTTTATGGATCCCTCATGTTTTAAGGGTAGGTCATGGTTTTAACTTGTTTTAAGGTATACATTTTCAGAATGCTTTGTAAATGCATATGAATGATGTACAAACTTTTAATATATTAGTAGTATTATCATATTAAATATAGTAACGTGGTAATCGACCACACCATTTGCATGTTTATCCAATTGGCTACAATCTATGTGTGAACAATGTTTTTTATCATGACTGAGTAAAACCTCACACCTCAAATCAATCTCATCTATGAACACATTTTCATCTCTGACTCAATTAGCATTTTCCAAAATTAAGCATGTTTTGGTATCTTAACTGAAAAATGATGTTTGATGCTAGAACACTAAATCTCAATCAGTAGATCCACATAGTGTAGAGTAGACGTGTTCAGTACATGTTCAGTATAATGTATAATGGTCTCTAGCTGCCCCTTTTTTTGTGAACAGGTTAGATAGGTCAAGTTATCATTTCAGTTCTGTTACAGCAATGGTGTTAAGGTAATAAGTAAAACTACTTTAGGGTACTACTTAAGTCATGTTTGGGGGTATCTGTACTTTTCTATTGATATTTTTGACAACTTTTACCTTCACTTCACTACATTCCTGAAGAAAATAATGTACTTTTTACTCCATACATTTTCCCTGACACCCAAAAGTACTTGTTACATTTAGAATGTTCAGGCAGGACAGCAATATGGTCCAATTCACGCGCCTATCAATATAACGCATTGTCATCCCTACTGCCTCTTATCTTGCGGACTCACTAAACGCAAATAGTGCATTTGTAAATTATGTCTGAGTGTTGGAGTGCATCCCCTGGCTGTCCGTAAATAAAAAAAACAAGAACATTGTGCCATCTGGTCTGCTTATTGTAAGTATGATAATTGAGTACTTTTTTCACCACTGTTACAGTAGATGTACGTGTGTCTTACGTTAGTTAAAGTTGTCTGCCTGTATCCCACCTGCTGAAATCGAAGTAGATTAAATTAATTTAAATTGAATCAGGTTTAATTTAATTTAAATTAAACAGTACTACTGCTTTTGTATGTAACGATTCACTAGCATTCCAAAAAGGCAATATGAATGTTTGATTGTATTGTTTTGGGTGCTATGAATGCTATCCCAATTTCCTCAGAAAACATCCATACATGGTTAATATTTTTTTCATAGTAAAGAGATGTAACACAAGTTCACACTATCTAATACTGTCAGATTCATTGTAAATCCCATTTAAAGGGACAGTTCATCCAAATTTCACAATTATATTGTTTTCCTTACCCTGTAAGCAGTTAATGGACAAGGTATGACAGCAATCATGCTTTGTTTATTTCTTTACCTGGTCACTGTTTCAAATGCTAAGTTTTCTGCATTTTTGGCTCAAATCCAATGCAAGTCATTGGTACCTATATTATAATTGTTGCTCTTTATAGCATATCATCTATAAGAAACTTCAATGAGTTGCGATACATTTTTACATGATTCGGACATGAAGCATAAAAATGCTAATATAGGTACCATTGACTTGCATTTAATTTGTGCTACAAATGCTAAAAAGAAGCTTTTGAAACAGTGGCTAGGTAAACAAAACCAAAGCATGGACTACGGTCATACCTTGTCCATTGACTGCTTACACAAGGTAAGAAAACAATGTAATTTTGTAATTTGGATGAACTATCCCTTTAATAACTTGGTGGTTAACTAGATTATAGTGAGGATAGATTCCTCTATGTTGTGTTACAGGCCTTGACGATGTGTCATTACATTTGGCTATTTTGTGGTTTGAAATCTAATCCTTCACACTTTGACATTGCAAAGAGCCGTTCACCTTTTGATGGCATCTTGTTTTCCTGGTTGCTAAAATTCTAATAGTTCGCTTCATTTCAGTTTTTGTGGCAAAACAAGAAAGAATCATGTAGAGAATCATTGTACCATATTAACCGCTGACATATATTTTCCATAAACAAATATGTTGTATTTTCAGCTGGTGTACAAAACCAAATGTAAAAGACACAAAAACAAAACTCAGGAAGCATAGATCTATCGCTGTTTAGCCTTGCTTTCAATGAGCATGACAGATCTGTAGCATGTACGCTGGGAGTCAGAAAGCAAGTGGAGGTGGTGCGTTTAATAATAAACAGACAATATGCCACTATAACAACCACGACTCATGTATAGACATGACACACATAGTCAATACTGCCTGGAGACTGGAACTAAGGGAGTGACAGATATAAGGGAGGTAATCAGTGAAGTGACGGAGTCCAGGTGTGCCTAATGATGAATGCCAGGTGCGCGTAATGATGAGTGTCAAGTGCGCGTAATGAGGAATGCCAGAGGTTGTAATCTGAATATTGGGAAAAAGGCCATTTCTAAACACGGCGCGAGCCATTCTTACTAATCTGTTCGAAAACCCATTAGGATTTAAGTACAACTTTTGTATTACTGAATCCTTTAGTGAGAGGGTCAATGCTTTCTTATCTAATAATTTCAGCCCTCCGAATTCATATTCATTATATAAATTGTCACGTTTAATTTTTGGTCTTTCTTGCTGTTCCAAATCCAATGTAATATTTTTGTTCATAGATTTTTTTTAAACAAGTTGTTTGGTGTAGTCAGGGCCATAAGTAAATAGGTCAACTGGAATATGACTAAAGAATTAATCAGGGTGATTTTTCAACAAATACACAGATATTTACCTTTCCATGGTAGCAAAATCTATTATATCTATCTATTTTTGATAACTGTCACGTTCGTCGTATGGAGGAAGAGAGAAGGACCAAGGTGCAGCGTGATACGAATATATTCTTCTATTTATTTAACACGAAAAGAAGAACACTTAAACCAATATATAGACAATAACCCACGACATACCCAACGGAATATGGCTGCCTAAATATGGTTCCCAATCAGAGACAACGATAAACAGCTGCCTCTAATTGAGAACCAATCTAGGCAACCATAGACATACAAACACCTAGACTAGTAAACACCCCATAAACATACAAAACCCCTAGACAAGAAAACACATACATCCCCCATGTCACACCCTGACCTAACCAAAGTAATAAAGAAAACAAAGATAACTAAGGCCAGGGCGTGACAATAACTTTCTGTAAAAATGTATTACAGTTCGATCGTTTCTTTCTTTTGTATGTAAATACCGAGTATGTCCACTTCACCGTTGGACATTTTTATTGGTAAACTACACGGTAATGAAAAAGTAGTATTTTTTTGCTATCCAATACGTAATATGGTACAGTTATCATACAGTTGAAGTCGTAAGTCGGTTAGGACATCTACTTTGTGCATGACACAAGTAATTTTTCCAACATTTGTTTACAGACAGATTACTTCACTTATAATTCACTGTATCACAATTCCAGTAGCTCAGAAGTTGACTGCCTTTAAACAGCTTGGAAAATTCCAGAAAAGGATGGCATGGCTTTAGAAGCTTCTGATAGGCTAGTTGACATCATTTGAGTCAATTGGAGGTGTACCTGTGGATGTATTTCAAGGCCTACCTTAAACTCAGTGCCTCTTTGCTTGACATCATGGGAAAATCAAAAGAAATCAGCCAAGACCTCTGGTTCATCCTTAGGAGCAATTTTCAAACACCTGAAGGTGAAGATAAAAGGAAACACTGCTCTTTCCTTCACCTTGTTCAACTGCTGCAAAAAGGTCTGCTCAGATGTGCAAGTGGCTTTTGAATTTCAAACACCTGAAGGTACCACGTTCATCTGTACAAACAATAGTACGCAGGTATAAACACATTGGGATAACGCACCGTCATACCGCTCAGGAAGGGGACGCGTTCTGTCTCCTAGAGATGAACGTACTTTGGTGCGAAAAGTGCAAATCAATCCCAGAACAACAGCAAAGGACCTTGTGAAGATGCTGGAGGAAACAGGTACAAAATTATCTTTACCACAATAAAACCAGTCCTATATTGACATAACCTGAAAGGCCGCTCAGCAAGGAAGAAGCCACTGCTCCAAAACCGCCATAAAAAAAGTCTGACTACGGTTTGCAACTGCACATGGGGACAAAGATAGTACTTTTTGGAGAAATCTCCTCTGGTCTGATGAAATAAAAATAAAACTGTTTGGCCATAATAACCATCGTTATGTTTGGAGGAAAAAGGGGGAGGCTTGCAAGCCGATGAACACCATCCCAACCGTGAAGCACAGGGGTGGCAGCATCATGTTGTGGGGGTGCTTTGCTGCAGGAGGGACTGGTGCACTTCACAAAATAGATGGCATCATGAGGTAGGAAAATTATGTGGATATATTGAAGCAACATCTCAAGACATCAGTCAGGAAGTTAAAGCTTGGTCAAAAACGGGTCTTCCAAATGGACAATGACCCCAAGTGTAACAGTATAACTTTAAACCGTCCCCTCGCCCCGACACGGGCGCGAACCAGGGACCTTCTGCACACATCAACGGTCGCCCACAAAGCATCGTTACCCATCACTCCACAAAGGCCGCGGCCCTTGCAGAGCAAGGAGCAACACTACTTCTAGGTTTCAGAGCAAGTGACGTAACTGATTGAAACGCTACTAGCGCGTACCCGCTAACTAGCTAGCCATTTCACATCCGTTACACTCACCCCCCTTTCAACCTCCTCCTTTTCCGCAGCAACCAGTGATCCGGGTCAACAGCATCAATGTAAGAGTATAACTTTAGTACGTCCCCTCGCCCCGACCTCGGGCGCGAACCAGGGACCCTCTGCACACATCAACAACGGTCGCCCACGAAGCATCGTTACCCATCGCTCCACAAAGGCCACGGCCCTTGCAGAGCAAGGAGCAACACTACTTCTAGGTTTCAGAGCAAGTGACGTAACTGATTGAAACGCTACTAGCGCGTACCCGCTAACTAGCTAGCCATTTCACATCCGTTACACAAGCATAACTGAAAGAATGTGTGCGAGGAAGGAGGCCTACAAACCTGAATCAGTTTCACCAGCTCTGTCAGGAGGAATGGGCAAAAATTCACCCTACTTGTGGAAGGCTACCCGAAATGTTTGACCCAAGTTAAACAATTTAAAGGAAATGCTACCAAATACTAATTGAGTAAACTTCTGACCCACTGGGAATGTAATCAAAGAAATAAAAGCTGAAATAAATCATTCTCTCTACAATTATTCTGACATTACACAATGTTAAAATAAAGTGGTGATCCTAACTGACCTAAGACAGAATTTTTACTAGGATTAAATGTCAGGAATTGTTAAAAACTGAGTTTAAATGTATTTGGCTAAGGTGTATCCAGAGAGGTGAGAGAGATTATCTAGATCCTCTTTGAGGCTGTGTAGGGTTACAAATTGCAGATTTAAAAGAAAACATGACCACTTTGTTTTTAAGCCTTTTAAGTTTTTAAGTTAGAGTGTTGGGCCAGTAACCGAAAGTTTGCTAGATTGAATCCCTGAGCTCACAAGGTATACATTTGTCATTCTGACCCTGAACAAGGCAGTTACCCACTGTTCCTAGGCATGTCATTGAAAATAAGAATTTGTTCTTAACTAACTTGCCAAGTTAAATAACGGTAAAATAAAAAAAGCCCTGGATTTCTAGCCCATTGATATTATTGTTGTATCTAATATTAATAGCTAGCATTTCAATGGTCATAATAAACACATATGCCGATAATGGACAACCTTGTTTCACTCCTCTTGACAGTTTAATACTTTCTGAGAAGTAGCCATTATTTACTATTTTACACCTGGGGTTACTATACATAACTTTAACCCATTTTATAAGAGAATCTCCAAAATTGAAATAGTCCAGGCATTTATATATAAAATCTAGTCGTGCTTTGTCAATGTCCTTTTCAAAATCAGCTGTGAATACCAATACAAATACAAAGAGTTAATTTACAAGTGTGGTTGCTTTTAGTAACCCTATCAGCCCTGTCAGTAATGTCATCGTGTCTATGTAGAACAGATATAGTAAGAAGAGAGAGTGAACACAAGTATTTTATAGAACTCCGATTTATTCACAATGTTTTGGTTGTACATGATCAATAACATTCAATAAATCTGGGTGTACCAGTCAGAATGAAAAGAAAAACAATGTTTGCAAACATCAGTGGAGAACCCATTGTCCCTATGATAGGGAGAGTTAAGAGTTAATGCTAGATTATTTACCTCAGAGCAAAGGGCGACACTTTAGTATGGCTGCTTATGTTGATCTCCTGGCATTCCCCACAATGCATAGCAATATGGGGGCAGCGAAGCAGTGGGGGTGGGGGGTCGGGAGGGGGGGGGGGGGTGTTCTCTGTACTTGTTAACTGTCTCAACATTGAGTGAACAGCATGGCACCTCTCTGCCAGGCCCATTTGGAGGCTATGTGTGCAAAGGGAACCTACTGTTGCCTTATGAAGATGCACTGTCACAGCACTGTCAACCAATATTGTGTCTCCATGACAGGCACCATCCAGCAACTAAAAGACAGCCAGGCTGAATGTAGAGTGAGCAGACTCACTTCTCTGCTGCCGGTTCTTACTATCTCTCTGCCTCCATCTTTGTTGGTGTATGTTCTGAATCTGTGAGGGACAGGATACTCAGCGCAGGAATAAATCACATGAAATATTGGGCTGGAAAAGATCTGTCAGCTGCATTCAAAGTGCATCCTCTGATGTGCATCCAGTATTTCCTATCAGCCAGTAACTACGGGGCATACGCAGCTAAGAAGGGGGTCAAACCACCCTGGGTTATAGTGTAGATCAATAGATGCTCTGTGCCTGCATGTGACAAGAGGAGTTTGTAACTTGCTTTGGTTGTCGAGGAAGAGAGGGGGAGGAGGAGGTGAGGGGGAGGTGGGGACAGCCAGACAGACTTCTGTTTTTAGAAGCGTCTGGATGAGGAGGTCATGGAGGAACGGGACTGTGAGACACTACCACCGCCGCCGCTCATGCCGTAGCCACTGCCGCCGCCGCCGCCACCGCCGCTCATGCCGAATCCACCGCCACCGCCGCTCATGCCGAATCCACCGCCGCCACCGCTGCTCATGCCGAAGCCGCTGCTGCTTTTCATGGACATGCCACTGCCTCCGCCATATCCGAAGCCACCTCCACCGCCTCCACCACCACCACCCATGCCGAATCCACCGCCGGAGCCTGGGAGAGGAAGATGGAAGGGGCGAAGTCAGTACTTGGACTAATCAGACAGAATGTCTTCACTGTTATCATTTTCTTGTCTAACTGAATTTAAATGCATATGTATGAGGTTCTTACCGCCGCCGCCACCGCCGCTGCTGGAGGTCTGTACGTGGATGGTTGCAATTCCACCTCCAGTTCCACCTCCGGTAATCCTTTGAAGAGATTCATAGATTAGTTGACATGATCACTAAGCACATACTACAGTGAAAGAGCTGACTTCAATTAAAAGATTTTCAATTACTTGTGTTGTGCCTTTACCTTTCCTATCCATGCATTTGGTACATTTTGTTTCACTATCTCTTTATTTGATCGTGTAATTACCTGCTCTCCTCTCCTTCCAGTAGTTTCCTGTAGGTGGCGATCTCAATGTCCAGGGCAAGTTTGACGTTCATCAGCTCCTGGTACTCGCGCACCTGCCGGGCCATGTCCTGCTTGGCTCTCTGGAGGGCTTCCTCCAGGTCCTTGATGCGGAGCTTGGCGTCCTTCACCGCCATCTCCCCGCGCTCCTCAGCCTCGGCGATCTGGTTCTCCAAGTTGGCACGCTACAAGGTAAAAGAAAGACCAGATCAGAAATCAGATTGATATTTTCACTTAATGGAATATTAGTGTCGTGCCAGACATGATACTATTTTGAATTGGCCGTCATTTGCCAACCTACTGTACCTGTCCTTTGACGTTTTCGATCTCGTTTTGGAGACGGCTGATCATGCGGTTCAGCTCGGCCATCTCTGCCTTGGTGTTTCGCAGATCATCACCATGTTGTCCTGCAGAGGACTGCATCTCTTCAAACTGGAGGAATAGAGGATTGGCCCAGGCATGAGTCAGTGTGAAGCCTATATGTTATTATGTACTGTACCTAATTAAAGGAAATCTATAGAAATCAGTGGAGGCTGCTGAGGGGAACGGAGCGAATGAAATGGAATCAAACCATGTGTTTGATGTATTTGATACCATTCCAATCATTCCACTCCTGCCATTACTACGCACCCATCCTCCCCAATAAAGGTTGCCACCAACCTCCTGTGATAGAAATATACTGAAGTCTCCTCATACCTTCTGCTTGTACCATGACTCGGCCTCGGCTCTGCTGCGGTTGGCAATGTCCTCATACTGGGCACGCACTTCAGCCACGATGGAGTCCATGTCCAGGTTACGGCTGTTGTCCATCTCAACCACCACTGAGGTGTCCTTGATCTGTCCCTGCAGCTCACTCAGCTCCTGGAGAGAGAGAAGAAGATAGGAGGAAGTCAGGAAAGCCATAATGTGGATATTGTTTTTTCAAATGTAAAGCTTATTGTATTTTGACATGGTCCTCACCGCTTCATAGATGGCCCTGAGGAAGTTGATCTCATCCTGAAGGGAGTCAACCCTGGCCTCCAGCTCAACCTTGTTCATGTAGGCGCCATCAACATCCTTCTTGAGGAGGACAAACTCATTCTCCACTGAGGCACGCTTGTTGATTTCATCTTCATATCTACAAAAACACATTGCATATGGTTATATGGGTTCAGCATTTAGGACAGTTAGAGCATCCATACAATGTCTGGTGTCAAACTCACTTGTTCTTGAAGTCCTCCACCAGACCCTGCATGTTCATCAGCTCTCCTTCCAGCTTGACCTTCTCTCCTCCCAGGCCGTCCAGCTGTCTGCGCAGGTTTGCGATATAGGCCTCGAACATGGCGTCGATGTTGGAGCGGGTGGTGGTCTGGTCCTGCAGGAGGCTCCACTTGGTCTCCAGCATCTTGTTCTGCTGTTCCAGGAAGCGTACCTGTGTGTTGTGATGCAAATAGAACAGTTACAATCAGGTGTCATATTTACAACTACAACCAGGGTTGCACACATCTTCCACTACAGAATACCAATCCGGGTTACGTAATATTATATCACCTTGTATCATGTGATGTAGAAGCCACCATGCTTCTACATCTGCATTTCTTGCTGTTTGGGGTTTTAGGCTGGGTTTCTTTATAGCTGATATAAAAAGGGCTTTATAAATACATTTAATTGATTGATATGCATTGCCATATGAGTTGCCTTGGTAACATCTCCCTGGCAACGTTAGCTTGTGTATTTATTTTGTGTTTCAAGACTTGCATTCACTTAGTTAATGAAGACGGTATGCTTGTAGCTGTTTATTGAGTCTCAGACAAAGCTGCCATTCTCCTACACCTCTGTATAAAAGGTCCCTCTGTGGGCCCTTGTTGGCAGGTACTGAGCTGAGTTCTTCCCTCAGGGCTGGGGCGGACAGGAAGACATCCATCCACTTTATATCTCTCTGTACTATAAGTGTGTTCTGTTCTAGTGAGGTCATGTTGCCTTGACTTGCCATAACCTGAACAAGTTTCAACAGTTTCCTGCTTACAGAAGATTCCTTCCATGTGAGGTACATGGGCGAGGCTGCACATCCCTGAGGAGGGAGGGAGTCTTAGCCTGCCACACCCGAGCCAATCCTCCCTTATTATCACCAATGGCAAGCCCCAGCAGATATGGCTGGGTTGCCCCGCCTTAGCCTGAGGTGGAATGGCCTAGTGAATGAACTTGCCTGCTGCCACACCCTGTAATTATAAGACATTATTCTACAGAATCTGAGAATTACCTGCCTGAGGGCATTTACTGTCCTGTTTTGGGTAAAACAACCCACTTGGCAAAGTCTTCATTGATTTACATTTGGTTGAGTTACGGAATTAAGGGTTTATTAAATACAAATATTTTGCAGAAGAAAGACAAATGAGATGACTGAATTTGATCTGTTCAACCGTCCAGAAAAAAAGCAGTTCCGTGTCTGTGAAAAGATGAAAAGATGCATTTTCACTAACAGGGCGAGGCTAGGTGATTTCTATCACTCCCTTGAGAAGATGTCTGATCTTCACTATTGTCCATACCGTCGTAGTCTGAAATATTAAAGTATTTAGGAACAACCTCTAACACAACTTGGTGTTTCAGACAGATTGATAAAGTATATTATTAGCCATATTAACTTCAAACATGTGCAGGTGTGTCTCTGCCAGTTCTGAGGGAGAGATGGGAGAGAGGAGAAACTCAGGTGCACCATCAGAGACAGCATTCTATTGAAAGCCAGTGAGTCCCTTCCTGCTGCCATGGGAATGGGGCTATAACCTGATCCCTCACTCCACTCAGAGTGGGCCCGTGGTTATAGGATCCGCCTGGGCTAGGGTTTCCAAACTCACTCCCCTCTAACTCACAGAGCCAGGGCAATTACAGTCTAACAAAACTACTCAAGCAGTGATGCGCTTTCAGTTTCAATGCAACAGGCTGCACATTGGAACTTTGACCACCTGTGACAAGGTGATATGCCCCTGTTTATACATTAAGGTAAAGGATACACCCTTGTTTTTACATTAAGGTAGAGTATATGCCCATCTATACATTAAGGTAAAGGATAAGCCCCATGTTTATACTTTAAGGCAAAGGATGCAGCCACTACAGCATTCAGTGTATTTGTTTTCACAGCCAGTCCTAACTGGTTCCTATATGGTTAGGATTTCGGGGTGTTGCATAATGAGTGGCTGTGAAATATTTAATGAGCCTTACAATAGCGTGCAACCGACACAGTCTTGCAGCTATTCAAGTGTGCTATTTGCAACCTGTACCATAAAACAATATCCCAGCCATCAATTACTATTGCAGATACTTCTCAGTATCTCTTTGCAGTATCTGATTTGTAGTCTACTGTATATGCATCCTGTCTATGCTGGCATATGGTAGATGATGATCAATGCAGTATATTTCATTTACTTAGACAGGCCCATAGTTATGGCATACTTAATACTTTTACCATCCTGTTAGACGGAAGGGCTTTCAGAGAATAGAACAGTACTGACCTTGTCAATGAAGGAGGCGAAGCGGTTGTTGAGACCCTTGATCTGTTCTTTCTCTTGGGTACGGACGGTCTGGATGTTGGGGTCGATCGCCAGATTGAGGGGGGCTAGCAGGCTTGTGTTGACTGTGACAGCTGTGATTGGGGCGAAGCCGCCGCCGCCGCCGCCACCCATGCCGAAGCCTCCACCGCCGCCCATGCCGTAGCCTCCACCGCCACCACCCAGGCCGAAGCCTCCACCGCCACCGCCCAGGCCAAAGCCTCCACCACCGCCGCCCAGGCCGAAGCCTCCACTGCCGCCGCCCATGCCGAAGCTTCCACCTCCACCGCCACCGCCCATGCCTCCGCCACCGCCCATGCCTCCACCACCGCTCATGTAGCTGTAGCTGGAGACTCCTCCACCACCACCACCACCGCCCAGGCCGAAGCCTCCTCCACCACTGCCGCCTACAGAGCGTCTAACCGACGAGCTGCTCATACGGCTGGAGCCCATGGGAACTGCTGAAGAGGAGAAGCTGGAGAAGCTCTTCCTCACACTACCGCCGCCGCCACCACCGCCGGAGCTGAATCCTCTGCTGGAGCCGAAGCCTCCGCTCATGCTGCCACTGCTCTTGTAACTGATGCTCATGGCTGCAGCTGTTCTGGTCCTCTGATGGGGGTAGTAGAAATGGTGAGACAGAGAGGATTAGTGGAGCAGGTGATCTCACTAAGAGGAAAGTCAAGTGCCTCTGAGTGACTGCTCTCTGGAGGCGGCTGGCTTATATTTCCCTCTCAAGGGGTGGGTCTGCATGGTACAGGGCTCCTCCCCAGCATCTGCCTGCCTCCTAGTTCTCTCACCTGCAGGCTGAGGGGTCGGAGCGACCCAGCTCGTCAGACGGGTAGCCGCTGTAAACTAATCAGGCTTCCGGCACACCCAGGTACACACACAGAGAAATGGCAAACCCATTCAGTTGTTTCCGGGGGAGAGGGGGAAGGGAGGTTTCTCAGAGTCATTACTTTCTCATGTGTATTGAAGACTAAATGTTCATCACATAATTTAATCTGGGGTTTTGTGCATGGTGATATCCAAAAGGTCAGCTACTCTTTGCACGATTGAGCAAAGACTAATATCTGCATGGACTGTATAGGATAGGATAGCCGGTTGTGTTGTGTTGGAATTGTTGAATGTGTAACGTTTGCTGAAGAGACTGTACCACGCTTCTTAATCTCTCATCAGAAGAGGCTAGCATCTCACTCATCCCCACGGAGACAGAGACTACAACTGTCTGGAAAACACAAACACTTCTCTGTTCCCTCTACTCAATGCCTCACTCACGGATACACAGACTGGATTGGTCGTCCGGGAGACTGGTCCTATCAAAATGCCTAAGAATAATTCAGTGTTTTGTTCACATTTATCATTGTTTGTTAGGATCTGTGACATTTTTATTTACAGATTGATAAATCCCTAACTACATTGTAGGTTTCATCTCTGCAGCACTACCGTAAGGGTTGTTCTTACACCGTAGTGGGGTGACAGAAATGTATGACACTACATTCTGGACAACAAGTTCTGTAGGTGGCGTTTCAGTGCTAGGAGGAATGTAACTGCCTGCCTCTGTCTCAGCCTGTCTCTTGTATGTTTACTGTCTTGGTTACAGGGAGTTGTTCTGGAGTTACTCTTGATCTTGGTTGAGGGAATGACAAAAGTTTGAAAAAGAGCTGAACTGTGGGAAGGCAATGGAGATAAGGAGGGGATGCAGAAAAGGCATAGAAGAAGACTAACTTTATTGTAGGCTTAGACAATATAAGAGTTATATATTGATAATTGTAGTCCTTGTGTTGCTATAGTTACCTTGTGAAGTCAAAACACTGTAAGCTCAGTGCTGTGTGGACACATACAGATGTAGGATCTTAATTTGATCATTATTTTGTTCCTGTTAATTTTTCTGCACTGCGGGAAATGCAAACTTGTAGTGTATTCAGGGTTTAAAAGGTCTCTATAGTTAAAAAATATATATATATATATATGTTTAATTGAAATTTCCACTCTAAAATGTCAGACTTGATTTGCCCTAAAGAAAAATGTATTAACCCCTACAATAATTATAATAATAATGATATATATTTCCTGTTGTTGCAGGATTATTTTCCTGCTGTAGCAAACTGGCTCAAATTAAGATTCTACAGCCGTACTGTAAGTAATTTGATCCGCTGAGAGAACCAGGGAAATAATGCATAGAGAAAAATATTTACTCTGTGGGAGTGATTGAGTTGTCGGTGTTCTGAATACATTTTTATGAAGTAAGGAAGGTGCTTTTCTCACAGTTTACTGGAACTTTGACAGTATTATGACAACAGAAATAACAACAAGGCTAGGATTCTTTTTTTTACAAGTACCTTACTATTAGACATCTGATTTATTTATTGGCTCATATTCTCCTGGTGAAAGGCATAGGAGAGAAGCTAGCATGATAAAGTGAGCTGGTAGCATGCCCCAAGCCTTCCAGTCATCCTCTATGCAGGGGTGTTCAACTCTTACCCTACTAGGTCCGGAACCTTCTGGTTTTCTGTTTTACCCGATAATTCATTGGACACACCTGGTGTCCCAGGTCTAAGTCAGTCCCTGATTAGAGGGGAACAATGAAAAAATGTAGTGGAACTGGCTTTGAGGTACAGAGTTGAGTTTGAAGGGATCTATGGCATTGGCATTGGCTGTCTTCTGTGTCTAGCCCTGCTACTGTATAGGCTGCAATGGGAAAGCATACAACCTACCGCTTTGGTGCCAAAAGACGCTAACATCTTGAAACGTTTTTTAGGGAAGTTACACTATATGCAATATTCAGCGGTTTGTTATTATACTGTAAATGGTCCTATACCTTAAAGGCTATTTCTGGGTTACTAAATGCACTTTAAGTTGGTTTATTGTGCAAAAACTGGAAGCTTAAACATGGCAGAGTATCGCATTGACAGTTTAGAAGAAAGGACAGCGGTAGTGAAAATGAGAAGGAAATACTTGTTCAGACTTATTAAGCCAGAGGTGGAGACATCCCTTTCTCCGTAGTACACCTAGAATGTCCGCAGGGTGCAAGTGAACTATGGGCGGGACACACCCTTCATGCCGTCACCTACAGAGGGCTTACACAGACATTTTTCTCCCAAGCATGGTACTGTCAGAAAAGTGCAACGTGATAGAGACACTGTCAATGTCATATCAGTGTCAATGCCATGTCAATTGAAAAGGTCTGCATGGTCTTTACAGTATGCTTGCATGCAAATGTACCTGTTTATTATCTATGCATGGTCACTTTACCCCTACCTACATGTACAAATTACCTTGACTAACCTATCCCCCCGCACATTTACTTGGTACCGGTAACCACTGTATATAGCCTCGTTATTGTTATGTAATGTTATTGTGTTACTTTTTATTTTATTTTTTACTTTAGTTTATTTAGTAATTATTTTCTTAACTCTATTTCTTGAACTGCATTGTTGGTTAAGGGCTTATAAGTAAGCATTTTACTCAGCTCATGTGACAAATACAATTGGATTTGATTTGAATGCTTGTATACCCTCTCAATGTCTAATGACTGTAGCATCTTAATGTCCCTGTATACCCTATCAATGTCTAATGACTGTAGCATCTTAATGTCCCTGTATACCCTATCAATGTCTAATGACTGTAGCATCTTAATGTCCCTGTATACCCTCTCAATGTCTAATGACTGTAGAATCGTAATCTGTAGTGGAGGCACTAGCTTTGGCACCATGGTCGTTAAAATCAGGTCACACCATTTTATTTAATTGTATTCATTATCTCTGTGCACCTATTGTTGTTAACATTCTTCCAAGATAGTAGATGGGAATCAGCCTGTCACAGGATCTTAGAAGATCTTCTCAGCTATGACATGTGACAAGTTAGGTTGCCTTTTGGTACGGTATGTTGCTCTTGTTTCATTGAGGGCCCAGCTCAAATTCAGTTCATCTCCAGATACTTGGCAGGTTTTACTGAGAAAAACTAGAGTGATTATTTGAGCAAAATGAGCCTCTGGCGGAATATGTCCTATTAAAATGGAGGAACTGTTTTGTTGCGGTCTGAATGAATCATTGCATCTCACACCTCCGCCAGCATTTTGGAGTTCTACCGTTAACTGAACATTCTAAAGCATAGGCCCTACTGTACACACATGGTGTTTAGGTCTAATAAGTAACACTGCTGGTCACTTTGGATAAAAGCGTTCACTAAATGGTATTTATTTGTGTATATTTTATACTCAAAATAGTCAAGGGTATACTTCCACTGCAAGACCATGGTACAGGCCTACTGAGGAACTGCCCCTCCCTACCTTCAGGCTATGCTCAAAACCTACACCCCATCCTTAGCACTCCATTCTGACACCTCTGGTGTCTTTGCCCTCCCACCCCTACGGGAGGACAGCGCCCACTCAGCCCAGTCCAAGCTATTCTCTGACCTGTTACCACAATGGTGGAAACCAGCTTCCCCCTGAAGATAAGGCAGCAGAGTCCCTGTCCATCTTCCTAAAATATCTGAAATTTAAACAATCTCACAGCAACCCCCCTTTTGTGAACTAATATTCACACTTAACCTTTCCCCCCCGGTACCAGCTCTGACTTTGCTGATTGCTATGGAGGAAAAATATACTTACTATGACTGTGATATGTGGTTGTACCAGCTAGCTATCTTAAGATGAATTTACTAACTGTAAGTTGCTCTGGATGAGAGCATATGCTAAATGACTTTAATGTACATGTAAATGTAGTACAGATACTTTACAGGCTTCAACATGAGACATTGTGTCTAATGTGGATGAATGCAAATAATCATCAAATACTTTCCTAATGTCTCTGTATACTCTTTCAATGTCTAATGACTGTAGTATCTTAGTGTCCCTGTATACCCTAAATGTACATGTAAATGTAGTACAGATACTTTACAGGCTTCAACATGAGATATTGTGACTAATGTGGATGAATGTAAATAATCATCAAATATTTCCCTAATGTCTCTGTATACCTTCTCAATGTCTAATGACTGTAGTATCTTAGTGTCCCTGTTTACCTTCTCAATGTCTAATGACTGTAGTAAATATAGGCCTAACTGTACCTGGACACTCATGAACAAGAGTAATCCCAGATCAGCTCTACACTGCATCTGGGTTCAGAACCACAATTACAACTCTAGTGAAGGAGGCATTCTGATCAGATTGACTTCATTTCACCTCCCTGTCTCCAAATTATGGGAGACTTCCGTTGGACAAGGCACATCAGAATGCTCTAAAGGGATTTGTATGGTCTCAGACCATGGACACCTGTGGTACTACATCTCTGCAGAGCATTGTGTCATTATGTTCACGCCAAAGTAAGTCCACTACCTTACCGTGCTTCTACACCTGCATTGCTTGCTGTTTGGGGTTTTAGGCTGGGTTTCTGTACAGCACTTTAAGATATCAGCTGATGTAAGAAGGGCTATATAAATACATTTGATTTGATTTGATGTCAACAAAGGTCAGGGTCAGGATTAAGTATAAGGTTAGATACAAAAACCCTCTCCTGCATGTTTCTTCCTATCAGCCTCTGTAGGGGCTAAAATACCCCTCTCAGTCAGGCAGCTATAACTCTTGTGACTGTGGATGGGCGTGGTCTTTCCAGACTCGTTAAAGTGACTTACTGCTGAGATAGAAGTGTCTTGTCAATCTCACCACAGAGACGAAAACAAGTATGTTATTATCATTAATAGATCTTGCAGGCAATCAAACACAGGTGAAGCCGCTCCCTATAGAAGTGATAAAAACATTTTAAATGGTTGGTTTTTATTGTCATACTATGGCATGTGCTTTCCCCCTAGGAGTTAGGCCTTAGGCATTTATAAATATGAAATATTAAAATTATAGTGGATGTTAGAATGGTACAACTAAAGGAGAAGCAGCCCTCATTAAATGTGGTAAGTGAGACATACTGTTTGACATCAGAGAAAGCAGTACGGGAAAGGTTCAGAATACCTTCCTCGAGCTGAAAAGGTTCAGAATACATTCCTCGTGCTGCTAAGGTTCAGATTACCTTCCTCGTGCTAACTAGGCAAGACAGTTCTTATTTACAATGATAGCCTACCGGAAAACAGTGGGGTTAACTGCCTTGTTGAGGGGCAGAACGACAGATTTTTACCTTGTCAGCTCAGGGATTTGATTCAGCCACCTTTTGGTTACTGGCCAAACGCTCTAACCACTAGGCTACCTGCAGTCCCAATAAAGCACTAACACGAGTAAAAGGCAGGTAAATCTCTCATGGTTCAAAGTGCAGGCTTCAGCAGTTACTTACTGAAACGAGTATGACCTCAGAGGAGTTACAGCACAGAGTATGGCCTCAGAGGAGTTACATCACAGAGTATGACCTCAGAGGAGTTACATCACAGAGTATGACCTCAGAGGAGTTACAGCACAGAGTACGACCTCAGAGGAGTTACAGCACAGAGTACGACCTCAGAGGAGTTACATCACAGAGCATTACCCCAGAGGAGTTACAGCACAGAGTATGACCTCAGAGGAGTTACATCAGAGAGTATTACCCCAGGGGAGTTACACCACAGAGTATTACCCCAGAGGAGTTACAGCACAGAGTATGACCTCAGAGGAGTTACAGCACAGAGTATGACCTCAGAGGAGTTACATCACAGAGTATGACCTCAGAGGAGTTACAGCACAGAGTATGACCTCAGAGGAGTTACATCACAGAGTATGAGCTCAGAGGAGTTACAGCACAGAGTATTACCCCAGGGGAGATACATCACAGAGTATGACCCCAGGGGAGTTACATCACAGAGTATTACCCCAGGGGAGATACAGCACAGAGTATTACCCCAGGGGAGATACAGCACAGAGTATTACCCCTGGGGAGTTACATCACAGAGTATGACCCCAGGGGAGATACAGCACAGAGTATTACCCCTGGGGAGTTACATCACAGAGTATTACCCCAGGGGAGTTACAGCACAGAGTATGACCCCAGGGGAGTTACATCACAGAGTATTACCCCAGGGGAGTTACAACACAGAGTATTAGCCCAGAGGAGATACAGCACAGAGTATTACCCCTGGGGAGTTACATCACAGAGTATTACCCCAGGGGAGCCTTTCAGTGAAGGGGTGTGGAGCAGAAGGTGAGAGTGGCTGAGGATTGTTCTGTGTAAAATAAAAATAAGGTAGAGCTTCCAATAATAAAACTGTAAACACAATTGTAGTGTTTCAGTCACTAGGTAGGCGATGCCAGCTCCTTGAAACCAATAAAACATGTCGAATGGAGTGATAACATGGTTGGAGAGTAACTGATTACATATAATCAGTTACATGTAATCGGATTACAAAAAAAAGATAACTGTAATCAGTTACGTTACCATATTATATGTTAAATAGTGTAATCAAAAATATATAAAAAATACATTAAGACACCTTTCTGTTTTCTCAATGACATTCAGTTCAGCATTGAAAAAGGGCTCAAATTTAAGTTTGTTCCACCTGAGCGGTCTGACCACAAGTCAGAGACCACTATGATGAAACACCAAATGCGTTGGATGGATCCTTTTCTTTTTCTTATAATTTCTCTTAAGGTGGATGGTTATCCAAAAGTAAATGAAAGCAATCATATTTTGTTACGTTTGTCTTCTTCACATGCTTCTTAAGGGTAAGTAATCAGATTAAATTACTGAGTTTGGGTAATCCAAAAGTTGCGTTACTGATTACAATTTTGGACAGGTTACTAGAAACTGTACAGATTACATTTAGAAAGAAACATATCCAACCCTGAGTGATAATACATATAAATACCCATTTTAGTTCAGTTTACTATATTGTCCTTTTTAGAGGAAGTATGTTTGTATCTTGAGCTCTTTGAGTTAAAAGACAATCCACATTTTCAAACCACACTGATATAAATGACAGAAAAGAGGTCTCAAAGACAGATACGGTTGAACTATGCAGAGAGAAGTGTGAGAACCACTTTGAGAATGTAGAAGGTAAATTATCTTCTCTATTTTGGATTCGTCCAGTTGTTCTTGATTTCTTGTCTTTAAAAAAACATTTTGTTTCTTGTTTGACATTTGACTGCATTGTTAGGCGCTAGTAACATAACAGCCTAGGCTCATAGACTAAACGTAACATAGTAAATGTAAATCCGTGACACTCAAATCAGTATGGTATGTTAAGTCTGGCGTGGTTACAGACAGAAGGCTACTTAAGGCAAAAGAAACGAAAGTAGGGTAATTGGTCGGGGTGGACGGGTGGTTGAACGTCTAGCAACTCAAAGGCTGTGTGTGTGTGTTGGGATCTCATCACAGACAACTTTAGCATTTTAGTTAATTAGCTACTTTGCAACTACTGGAAAACATTAGGGGTGTGCCGATATGGCCATACTTTTATTTGCAATCGTATCCGTATTCGTAAATGTGTTTTAATATGTCTAAATAGATGTTGGCAAAATACCTCCCTGCATGTTGTCACTGCAAAAAATCTGCAGAATAGAAGCAGCGCGCGGAGGGTATTTGGTATATTATTAAGATCTCCATTAGCTGTTGTGAAGTAGCAGCTACTCTCCTGGCGCCCACAAAAAACATGAAACATGACATAATACAGAACCTTAATACACAACAACAGAACTACATCAATTTAAAAAAGGCACACGTAGCCTACATATCAATAGATACACAAAAACTATCTAGGTCAAATGGGGGCGAGGCTTTGTGCCATGAGGGGTTGCTTTATCTGATTTTTGATACACGTTTGCTGTTTATTTGAGCAATAAGAAATGGAAGTGAGTTCCATGAAATAACAGAGCTATATAGTAATGTAGAGAATGCCAAGAATGTGCAAAGCCCGTGCATGAGTAGACGTGTCTAAACTTTTGACTGGTACTGTATATGTTTTGAGCATGACAGTTTACAATCTAAGGTAACACCAAGTGATTTAGTTTCCTCAACTTGTTCAACAACCACACCATTCATATGCAGATTCAGCTGAGGTCTAGAACTTAGGGAATGACTTATACCAAATACATTGCATTAGGTTTTAGAGATGTTCAGGACTAGTTTATTAATGGCCAGCCATTCCAAAAAAGACTGCAACTCTTTGTTAAGGGTTTCAGTGTGTATATGGTTGAATAATCAGTGTACATGGACACACATGCCTTGTTTAATGCCAGTGGCAGGTCATTGGTAAAAATAGAAAAGAGTAGAGGGCCTAGAGAGCTGCCCTGTTGTATGCCACACTTTACATGTTTGACATTAGAGAAGCTTCCATTAAAGAAAACCCTCTGAGTTCAATTAGATAGATAGCTCTGAATCCACGATATGGCAAAGATTGAAAAGCCATAACACATACACCACCGTTCAAAAGTTTGGGGTCACTTAGAAATGTCCTTGTTTTTGAAAGAAAATCAAAAAAAATTGTCCATTAAAATAACATTAAATTGATCAGAAATACAGTTTAGACATTGTTAATGTTTAAATCACTATTGTAGCTGGAAAGGGCAGATTTTTGAATGGAATATCTACATAGGCGTACAGAGGCCCATTATCAGCAACCATCACACCTGTGTTCCAATGGCACGTTGTGTTAGCTAATCCAAGTTAATCATTTTAAAAGGCTAATTGATCATTAGAAAACCCTTTTGCAATTATGTTAGCAAAGCTGAAAACTGTTGTTCTAATTAAAGAAGCAATAAAACTGACCTTCTTTAGACTAGTTCAGTATCTGGAGCATCAGCATTTGTGGCTTCGATTACAGGTTCAAAATGACCAGAAACAAAGCACTTTCTTCTGAAACTCGTCAGTCTATTCTTGTTCTGAGAAATGAAGGCTATTCCATGCAAGAGATTGCAAAGAAACGGAAGATCTCGTACAATGCTGTGTACTACTCCCTTCACAGAACAGCGCAAACTGGCTCTAACCAGAATAGAAAGAGGAGTGGGAGGCCTCGGTGCACAACTGAGCAAGAGGACAAGTATATTAGAGTGTCTAGTTTGAGAAGCTGACGCCTCACAAGTCCTCAACTGGAAGCTTCATTAAATAGTACCCGCAAAACACCAGTCTCAACGTCAATAGTGAAGAGGCAACCCCGGGATGCTGGCCTTCTAGGCAGAGTTGCAGAGAAAAAGCCATATCTCAGACTTGCCAATAAAAATAAAAGATTAAGATGGGCAAAAGAACACAGACACTGGACAGAGGAACTCTACCTAGAAGGCCAGCATCCAGGAGTCGCCACTTCACTGTTGACGTTGAGACTGGTGTTTTGCGGGTACTATTCAATGAAGCTGCCAGTTGAGGACTTGTGAGGCGTCAGTTTCTCAGCTCCCACAATCTTCTTATTATCAATTTACTTCAACCAATCATCAGTAATTTGTGTCATGTTGAATTGAGTGCCCTTCTCTATAAGCATGCTGAAAATCTGTTGTTCATTTGTTTACAGAGAAATAGTCAAACAATTTTTCAAACAGTTTGCTAAGAGCTGGCATCAAGCTGATAGGTCTGCTGTTAGAACCAGTGAAGGCCGCTTTTCCAATCTTGGGTGGCGGAATGACTTTGGCTTCCCTCCAAGCCTGAGGACAAAGACTTTCTTCTAGGTTTAGATTAAAGGTATGACAGATAGGTGTGTCTATAGAGTCTGCTATCATCCTCAGTAGCGTTCCATTTAAGTTGTCAATGCCAAGAGGTTTGTCATTATTGATCTATAACAATATTTCCTCATCAATCAATGGAGCCTTAACAGTTCTAACAGTTTCTTAACAGCTGCATGTTTGTCAATAATTGGAAGAAGGAAATTAATAAATTAATCAAGTGCAGCGTTATTAATTACTCACATCACACCAACAAATATGTTTTAGATCATCCACATAAGAGTCACAGCAAAATCTTTTATATGATCTCTTATACACTATTTTAGGCCCAGCTTTTGGAACTTTGGCTTTCCTGGATATAGCCACTATACTTTGATCACTGCATCCAATGGCTACGGATACAGCTTTAGAACAAAGTTCTACAGTATTAGTAAAAATATGATCGATACATGTGGATGATCTTGTTCCTGTAGTGTTTGTAAACATCCTGGTAGGTTGATTAATAACCTGAACCAGATTACAGGCACTGGTTACAGAGAGAAACTTCCTCTTGAGCGGACAGCTTGATGAAACGAAGTCAATATTCAGGTCCCCAAAAAAGTAGACCTCTCTGTTTACATCACATACCCTATTAATCATTTCACACATATTATTTACATACTGACTGTTAGCACTTGGTGACCTATAGCAACACCCCAAAAGAAAAGGCTTTAGATGTGCCAAGTGAACCTGCAACCACAACACTTCAATAACACTTGACATAAGATCTTCTCTAAACATTACAGGGATAGGGTGGGTGTGTATGTGTGTCTGTGTCTCCTCAGTGTGCAGCCGGCAGCCAAGTTTGCTGTCGCTCAGTCAGATTGAGCATCAGCTTTTCATATTTTTTCCTACCCTTACCCTGCTTGTTAGATATTATGCACATTCATAGCTTGATAGCGAACATCCTCGCCATGTGATTTATCATAATAGCAAGCAGCAGCAATCTAAATGATCAGACCAAAAACAAGTGAGTGGACAGAGAAATACAGCTTCACTCTATCCAATCAGAGCAGCAGGATCAACGTACATCCCACCCTTTTCTTTAACAGACTGGTAAACTAGCCAGTTGAGTTATTTAGACAATGCACATGACTGACTCAAAGACAGTACAGAATGGTTTAGAAACTCTGTAGACTGACTGACATTAGAAAGACGCTTGCTGGCACTCTAAAACAACTTTTTTCGGCTCATGGGGGATAAAATATGCTAGGATCATAATCATATCCTTAAAATTGCCCATATCCGTTACAATACTAGTTTTGTCCAACTACTCGGCACACCCTTGGTACATATACAAACCAAAACACGATACAATATGCTTAAGATTTGGTATTGGTATTTGGTATTTATTAGGATCCCCATTAGTCGCTGCAAAAGCATCAGCTGTTCTTGGAGTCCACATGAAACATAATACATAGTACAGAACTTTATTAGTCAATTAGAAATACATACATTTAAAATGTCACACATAGTCTACATGTCAGTACAGACACACAATATCTAGGTCTAATACAGTACCAGTCAAAAGTTTGGACACACCTACTCATTCAAGGGTTTTCCTTTATTTTTACTATTTTCTACATTGTAGAATAATAGTGAAGATATCAAAACTATGAAATAACACATATGGAATCACGTAGTAACCAAAAAAGTGTTAAACAAATCAAAGATTCTTCAAAGTAGCCATCCTCTGCCTTGATGACAGCTTTGCACACTCTTGGCATTCTCTCAACCAGCTTCATGAGGTAGTCTCCTGGAATGCATTTAAATTAACAGGTGTGCCTTGTTAAAAGTTAATTTGTGTCTCACCACCTGGATTTGGTCTTATGTAACATTGGATAAAAGTAGAGACTCAGAGCTAAATGGTTTAACACACACGGCATTTGAGGAACAATGGGAAAGTAATTCTGCTTTGAATGTTGATAAACTTGTAACCTCACTTTTGAGAAAATGGCATTTTAGTGTTTCGGTGAGAGAGCTCTTCTTTGTCTTCACCCATTCAGATATTGTTCACACCCTCTTAAGATTTAGCCCCACCCATTTCCTTGGATTCAGAGCGCACACTTGACGCTCTGGCCGGTGATTTGTTTACCTATGGATAACATGAAAACAGCGTAACCAGCTCTGCTGGCAACAATTTCATTGTGCTTTTTTACCGACGTTTACTGACACCGGCCATATTCAACGGGTGTTGTACACTTTAGCTTAAGACATGTAGCTAGCTACCTAGGTAAACAATTAACCTAGCTAGGTAAACAACATGCAAGATCACACACATCACGTCACACCACCTGACGTTAGCAAGTGAGCCAGCCAGTTAACACTAGCTAACAGTACACTTTAGCTTGAAATGAAACCACTTTCTATCAAAATTAGAAATGTGTAATATCATCATCATGCATGATGATGCATCATGCATGATGGACGCGTCTCCCTGTCACGGATCCATGCCACAAATGCGCTTAGTTTGAAGACATAATCCGGAAACGGTGTTTTCCCATCTGTTTTGCTATCATACTCTAATTCCACTGATTTCAAAACTCGATCCTCCAGAAGGTGGAGAGCAACACTTATGCAGCTACATTTAAAAAAAAAAGCCGCATTCGACAGGATTACCAACACAGACTGACCAGCTCAAATAGACAGAAGCCTTCTATATGGCAGACCAATCCGAACTCATCTCTCGGCATGTCCAGCCCACTCATTATCTCAGCCAATCATGGCTAGTGGGAAGATTGCTTCTTTTTATGTGGCTTAACCAACCAACAAGGCTCGTAATTTAACAATTGTATTTGTATTTACAGATGGCATACAAGTTTGTTATTAAGGCACATGAAAGTTCACATATTCAAGAAGGCATTTCTGCCAAGAAATACATTTTGATTAAAAAATATGTTTAAGTTCAAACTGCTCTCCTGTGAAGTAGTGACTTGCGACATACGCCGAGTGGAATTTTTTCCCTTCTTAATGCGTTTTAGCCAATCAGTTATGTTGTGACAAGGTAGGTGTGGTATACAGAAGATAGCCCTATTTGGTAAAATATCAAGTCCATATTATGGCAAGAACAGCTCGAAATAGCAAAGAGAAACAACCATCGATCATTACTTTAAGACACGAAGGTCAGTCAATGCACACAAGTGCTATGATGAAACTGGCTCTCATGACGACCGCCACAGGAAAGGAAGACCCAGAGGTACCTCTGCTGTAGAGGATAAGTTCAATGGAGTTAACTGCACCTCAGATTGCAGCCCAAATAAATGCTACACAGAGTTCAAGTAACAGACACATCTCAACATCAACTGTTCAGAGGAGACTGCGTGAATCAGACCTTCGTGGTCAAATTGCTGCAAAGAAACCACTACTAAAAGACACCAATGAGAAGAAGAGACTGGCTTGGGCCAAGAAACACGAGCCATGGACATTAGACTGCTGGAAATATGTACTTTCTGTCTGATCAGTAGAAATTTGAGATTTTTGGTTCCAACTGCCGTGTCTTTGTGAGATGCAGAGTAGGTGAACGGATGATCTCTGCATGTGTGGTTCCCACCATGAAGCATGGAGGAGGAAGTGTGATGTGTGGAGTGCCTTGCTGGTGACACTGTAGGTGATTTATTGAGAATTCAAGGCAGACTTAACACTTTGTGGTTACTACATGATTCCATATGTGTTATTTTATAGTTTTGTATTTCATAGATGTCTTCACTATTATTCTACAATGTAGAAACCCTTGAATGAGTCGGTGTGTACAAACTTTTGACTGGTACTGTACACATTACAGTAAAAATCACTCTACAATATATATAAAATGGCTGTGTCTCTTCACAGTCCCCTTTGTGCAGTAAGGTGTTCTTTAATCTGTTTCTTGAAACTGGTTGTATTGCTACCTTGAGTTACATGGGATGGCAGAGAGTTCCTTGTAGTTATGGCTCTATTTAATACTGTGCGTTTCCCAGCCTCTGTTCTGGACCTGGGGACTGTGAAGAGACCTCTGGCTGCATGTCTTATGTTGTACTGATGAGTGTCTGAACTGTGTGCCAACTGCTTGAACAGACAGCTCGGTACCTTCAACACATCAATATCTCGCACAAAGACCAATAGTGATGCCGTCAATCTCTCCTCAACTTTGAGCCAGGAGAGACTGACACTCATGTTACTGACACTTTCCCTCTGTGTACATTTAAGAGCGATACGTGCTACTGTTCTGGACCAACTACAATTTACCTATGTCCTTCTTTGCTACGCATGACCACACAGTTGGCCAGTAGTCCAGGTGCAGCAAAACTAGGGCCTGTAGGACCTGCCTAGTCAACTGAGATGTCAAGAAGGTAGAGCAACATCCTATCATGGACAGAGCTCTTTGCATTTTAGCAGCCATTGAGTCTATATGTTTCAACCATGAAAGCTTGATATCTAGGGTTACCCCATGCTATCTCTTCAACTTGCTCAATAACCACATTATTCAATAATAGAGCTAAACGAGGTTTAACATTGAGCGAGTGATTTCTCCCAAAAATTATGCTTTTAGTTTTTGAGATATTTAGCACCAGCCTATTGCTAGTGACTCATTTTAAAACTGACTGGAGCTCTATGTTAATTAAGGGTGTCAGTTATTTATTTTACTGTTGCAGCCGTCAGCGAGCCGTGAGTCGTCAGCGTACATAGACACACAGACTTTATTCAAGATCAGTGGAAGGTCATTTGTAAAAACAGAAGGAAAAAAATGTCTCTGGCAGGCTGCCCTGCGGTACACTACTCTCAACAGAATTTGCATGAGAGAGGCTCAAACCCTCTGTGTTCTATTAGATAGGTAACTCACAATCCATAATAATGCAGAGGATGCAAATACATTTTTCAGCAATAGCTTATGATCAATGACATATAAATCTGCACTGAAGTCTAACAAAACAGCTCCCACAAGATACTTTTAATAGTACCGTGCCTTCTCGTAAGTATTCATACCCCTTGACTTTTTCCACATTTTATTGTGTTACAAAGTGGGATTAAAATCGATAGATTTTTTATTTATTGTATTTTTTATCTACACAACTGTAACTAATTGTTGCATGTTGCGTTTATATTTTTGTTCAGTGTACTTAGCAGGTTAGCTTCCCCTAACCTAAACCTTAACCATTTAACCTAACTCCTAACCTTAACCCTAACCTGAACCCTAACCTTAACCCCTAACCCATAGCCTAGCTCAAGTTAGACACCTAGCTAACGTTAGCCACAACAAATTGGAATTCGTAACATATCATATGCTTTGCAAATTTGTAACATATTGTACGGATTGAAATTCATAACATATCGTACGAAATGGATGACATCCACAAATGATTACATACCATACAATTTGTAACATATCAATCAATCAATCAAATTTATTTTATATAGCCCTTCGTACATCAGCTAATATCTCGAAGTGCTGTACAAAAAACCCAGCCTAAAACCCCAAACAGCAAGCAATGCAGGTGTAGAAGCACGGTGGCTAGGAAAAACTCCCTAGAAAGGCCAAAACCTAGGAAGAAACCTAGAGAGGAACCAGGCTATGAGGGGTGGCCAGTCCTCTTCTGGCTGTGCCGGGTGGAGATTATAACAGAACATGGCCAAGATGTTCAAAATGTTCATAAATGACAAGCATGGTCAAATAATAATCAGGAATAAATTTCAGTTGGCTTTTCATAGCCGATAATTTAAGAGTTGAAAACAGCAGGTCTGGGACAGGTAGGGGTTCCATAACCGCAGGCAGAACAGTTGAAACTGGGACAGCAGCAAGGCCAGGTGGACTGGGGACAGCAAGGAGTCATCATGCCCGGTAGTCCTGACGTATGGTCCTAGGGCTCAGTTCCTCCGAGAGAGAGAAAGAAAGAGAGAAGGAGAGAAATAGAGAGAGCATACTTAAATTCACACAGGACACTGGATAAGACAGGAGAAGTACTCCAGATATAACCAACTGGCCCTAGCCCCCCGACACAAACTACTGCAGCATAAATACTGGAGGCTGAGACAGGAGGGGTCAGGAGACACTGTGGCCCCATCCGAAGATACCCCCGGACAGGGCCAAACAGGAAGGATATAACCCCACCCACTTTGCCAAAGCACAGCCCCCGCACCACTAGAGGGATATCTTCAACCACCAACTTACAATCCTGAGACAAGGCCGAGTATAGCCCACAAAGATCTCCACCACAGCACAAACCAAGGGGGGGCGCCAACCCATATCATACAAACATATCATACTAATTGGAGTGTCCTGGATTTACGTTTACTATCTTACCTCTACCCCTGAGTCAAGGTTGAACATAAGCCTTTCCTGCACCGATATAACACCTGCTAAACTGTTTACATGACTATTACACTTTCATTTGATTTAACCAGACACACACAAACAACCAACAGCCTGGAGCAAGTTAGGTGATGCTAATTTGCCAAAATGTGGAATCCCCAGGTGATCTGTCAACATTTGCTTTTGGAATGCAGTTTTTGTTGTGGTAAACTTACAATAGACAAAGCTTGGGATACACCCAGGTGAATGGACTCTCTGGCTTATCAAACACATCAATCAGTAATACTACAGACCTTGAGGGGATACGCATAATGTGCCAAAGGCGACTTGACCGCAAGGCCACCCTCAGGCTGATGGTTGTCATGACTGGTTACTCAATTAACAAACTTTTCCCGTGGTGCCCCAGGTTACTGAGTTAATAGTTACCGGATTCATTTAATCACGTAATTGTAAACATAGTTAACTATTCAAAAAATAGCATGTCATCCCATTAACGATAATACGTCACGTAATGGTCTTACATTCTATCCATAAAAAATGTAAAGCAGGTGCTGATGGGAAAACGTCTTATATAATTATATAACTATCTACTGAACTAAGGACATGCCATTCGACCCTCATAGGGAATGCAGATACACAAAGGAGACAGCTTTCACAGATGTTTATTTGTGAATCTCAGAATACCAAAAGGCCGGTATTCAGTCTATTGCAGATTCTGGATTTCAGGATAGCGCTTTCAGAAGTGTGGTTGTTATACAGTGTGAATTGCATACACACACACCTGCCAGTATTAATGCACATAATTGTAGAGAACACCGCCAGGGTGTGGCAGGGCACTGCCGGCTTTCATCATTAATTTGTGGGACACTGGTCCTGTGCCAGTCCCAGGCACAGCTTTGTCTGCTCCATGCCAACTGCTGGGTGGGTATGAGTGGGTGTGGTCCCTTGGTACAGGTAATGGGACTTCATCAAGGTGATTTTTTTACACACTCATTGTAATACCAAATAAATTGTTCTATGACCAGTCAACCTCTCCCCTTATGACAAATAAGAGTCAATCTTGCTCCATTCATCTCTCTACACGTTACATTATGAATACTGAATGTATGTTCTCTTTTGTTCAATCCTTTACAGTCTAGAGTTCCCCAAGGGAGGATACCTCCAACCACCCCACTCCTTAATCATTCCATATGAAATGTATATCAAAGCTAATTTCAAAGAGAAAGTGAACTAATCAGAAGGGCGTTGTCTTGAAGCGGTTACATTTCATCTGAAGTACCTAGTCTTTACATCTACTGGGGTCTCTGCACCCAAATGTCCACTGTTAGTGCAGAAACAATGCAGCGTCATAAATGAGCCGTTAGCAGCACAAGGAAGGTGTCTTGAAACTTAGCAGCAAGAGGAATTGTGAACCTATTCTGACCTTTTTAAATAAATAAAGGTTACATTTATTTAAAAAAAAATGCAAACAGGATGCACGTTTTGGAATATTTGTATTCTGTACCGGCTTCCTTCTTTTCACTCTGACATTTAGGTTAATATTGCGGAGTAATTACAATGTTGTTGATCCATTCTCAGTTTTTCTTAAACTCAGTAACTGTTTTAAAGTCACTGTTGGCCTCATGGTGAAATCAATGAGCGGTTTCCTTATTTTCCGGCAACTAAGTTAAGATGGACGCCAGTATCTTTGTAATGACTGGGTGTATTGCTACACCCATCTACCAATAGGTGCCCTTCTTTGCGAAGCATTGGTCGACTTAGGGACCTCAAAGATAATTGTATATGTGGGGTACAGAGATGAGGTTGTCATTCAAAAATGATGTTAGACAGTATTATTGTGTGAGTGAGTCCATGCAACTTATTATGTGACTTGTTAAGCACATTTTTACACCTGATCTTATTTCAGCTTGCCATAACAAAGGGATTGAATATTTGACTACTCAAGACATTTCAGCTTTACATTTTTTTATTAATTTGTAAAAATGTCTAAAAACATCATTCCACTTTGATATTATGGGGTATTGTGTGTAGGTCAGTGAAACAAAATCTGAATGTAATCCATTTTAAATTCAGTCTGTAACAAAACAAAATGTGGAAAATGTCAAGGGGTGTTAATACATTCTGAAGGTATTGTGAGTCAAACACACAAATGCCTGTCGGCTAGAGCCACACCTCCAGAGTGTGGAGTCCTTCCAGAGGCGTTATGTGACAGGTATTCATCACATATTCTCAAGCTGCTTCAGTCTCTCCTCTGTACAGTTGGAGTCCTGCATTGCCAGGCTCATGGAGAAGCTGTTGGTACAAGCCCAGTAGACAGCGTCATCCCATTGGTTGGCTTTAGTGTGGTAGAGATCCCGGCGCCTGGCAAAATGGGTGTGGACTAGATGAGTCGCTCTCGATCACACCACTGTCGCATGACTCACACAGCTAAGCCATGAGTAAGATGATCTAGTTGGCTGCAGCCTGGCATCCCAGTGGCCAGTGTTGCTGATTTCCCAGGCCTCGTTGGCTGGATGACAATGGAGTTAGTGTAACAGTATAACTCTAGTACGTCCCCTCGCCCGGACACGGGCGCGAACCAGGGACCCTCTGCACACATCAACAACTGACACCCACGAAGCGTCGTTACCCATCGCTACACAAAAGCCGCAGCCCTTGCAGAGCAAGGGGCAACACTACTTCTAGGTTTCAGAGCAAGTGACGTAACTGATTGAAATGCTAGCAGCGCGTAACCGCTAACTAGCTAGCCATTTCACATCCGTTACATTAGTCCATCAATCTGTCTGTGGACCGATCAGAACTAGCGCTGTTGTTTTGAGTGTAAAGGACAGAGCTTATGTAAAATCATAATACACTGAAGCCTATTGAGAGGAAGCAATCCAAAAACCTCCTTTGTGCCACTGTGAGGAGTTGGTGGAGTCAATATTGGACAGAATTGATGACGATTAATACCATGATTACTGTAGTACAAGAGTAGGATGGAAAGGATGACTGATATTGTTGCTCACAGTTGACCTCATTCCACACCAGGTTGAGCTGTTACATAAAGTATATACTGTACTATTTAGAGTCTTTATTTTTTAAACTAAAAGCAGAAAAATGCCTTTGGCTTCTTCCACGACATACTGTATATCAACACGGTTGTTAAGGGTTTTTACAGTGTGAGGTGGAATTAGGCTATCTCCCTGGTCGCAGACAGATTTATGACTTACTGTAAACTCTGTGTGTGGAGTAAATAGTGTCTCATTGATTGGCCTACACCACCTCCAGCACCAAATCGAGTATTATTTCTGGAAGGCAGGCCCCAACAGGTGGCAACGCCCATCCTTGAACCTTTTGTAGAAAAATGTGATATTTCTAAAGGTTGAAGGAGATTGGTGCACCTTGTCCCAGCCTGCATTGTGCTGGGGGTATCAACAAGCGGCTTGCCGTATGTTCTTTGTATGGAGTCCGGTCTATCTGCTCTTAGCTGACAACCAGAACAATACAGTACAGAAGCAGTTCTAACGCACATTTCTTAAAGACATGCTCCATACATTTCTTAAAGACATGCTCCATACATGTCTTAAAGACATGCTCCATACATTTCTTAAAGACATGCTCCATACATGTCTTAAAGACATGCTCCATACATGTCTTAAAGACATGCTCCATACATTTCTTAAAGACATGCTCCATACATTTCTTAAAGACATGCTCCATACATTTCTTAAAGACATGCTCCATACATTTCTTAAAGACATGCTCCATACATTTCTTAAAGACATGCTCCATACATTTCTTAAAGACATGCTCCATACATTTCTTAAAGACATGCTCCATACATTTCTTAAAGACATGCTCCATACATGTCTTTAAGTCATTTACCTCAATGTGGTCTCACAATCTGATGATGTTTGCACTAGACATTATCCTACAGTTATTTATAATAACAGACTAAATGAGTAAATGAAATCTATTTGTTTCTCACCTATTGACTGTCCATTACCTAGACAGTATGTGTAGGGTGCCAGTCAGAGCACAGGGAAATAGCAGGGCTGGTGAATGGTCAAAGGTTCTCCTACAACTGAGATCAGTTAGCCATGACCTGGAGAATGTAGCGCTAATTCTATTTGATATGTACAGTAAACTGGGATGGGCCGTGAGTAAAATGTATAACAGTAATAAAAAGAATGGGATTTAAAGCGTCTTTCAAAAGACCCAAGGACACTAAAAAAACTATTAAAAGGGAAAAAAGGTGCATGAATTGTCAAAGATATGTTACAAGCCACATATCCTTAGTCTCCTGAGGCAAAAGTTGATTATGGAGCATACTCAGTTGGGTCCAGCGTGGCTTAGCTGGCGCTTGCAATGCAACGCTAGGGTTAGTGCTTGCATGGCGCTTGCAATGCTAGGGTTGTGGGTTTGTTTCCCTTGGGTGATCAGTATGAAAATGAAGGCACTCACTAATGTAAAGGCGATCTAGATAAGAGCATATGGTAATAATGTAATGCATTTAAAGGGGTGATTGGTATTTACATTTTGGGATTTATAATAGATTCTGTTGATACTCGAAAAACATAACTTAAAACTGCCTCATTCGTCTAGTTCAACTGGCGTACCCCATCAGAATCCAAAATATTAGCTTGTTTTACGCTAATGTTTGTAAACAATGTCATTGTAATTAAACACTATTTCGCCTCAGAACATGGGCAGAATTATACATTTGATCTTGAGGTTGATCAGTCCTTGCATACATAGCTATGTCTATGAATTTGAGAGTGGTTACAATTCTCCAGCCCATCCAACAGCTTTTTTACCAAATCAGTGACAGGGTGACCGCTATGTTATTGTTTGAACTTCAGATTGCAGACTGAAGGGGGGAAAAAAGCTAATCTCTTTATTCCTCCCCTTATTAAAATATACAGTAAGTATACTGCAGTGGCACTGGTACTCCCCTACTATAATGAAACGTGTGAAGAGAGAGGGGTGTCTGTGACTCCTTCTCCTACACTCTGGCTCTAAGCTATGGCTCTAAAAGAGGAAATGTCCTGGCGAAGATCCTTGCAGGATCGAAACACTGTCTGTTTGTGACTAACGGTATGTGGTGGAGCTCATGAGTGTGTGGTCTCTATATCTAGTCATCAGTGAATAGGATGAACATACTCGTTAAGCCTACCAGTCCCAACTGGAAAATAAGGTGTGTGTGTCCGCGGAACACCCTGTTTCTGTGCCGATTAGTGCATGTACTCAGATGGCGATGTCTTGGCTTGTTATCCGGTTTCTCTGCTTGTATGTACATATATATACTTTCAAATTGTCTGTAAAGAGCAAGAGCATGTTGTGTCAAGTCACAATGTCTTTGAGAGTGAGAAAGAGAGCGAGAGAGCGAGAGAGAGAGAGAGAGAGAGAGAGAGAGAGAGAGAGAGAGAGAGAGAGAGAGAGAGAGAGAGAGAGAGAGAGAGAGAGAGAGAGAGAGAGAGAGAGAGGCTAATTCAACAATAAGGGGATTATTCATGAGCGTAACATATGACCTTTTATAAAGGACATGTTTGGAATAACCTTTAAAAGTCAACTGCACCTTAGAACCAACTTCTCTGGTTTTAAACAACCTTTATGGCTTCAAAATGAGTCATATACAATGAAATCTAGTGTCAACATTGACTACAAAGTGTAAATAGGATAATTTTGCTCATAAAGTCAGTCTCGTCCAAAACTGAGTTTTGTAAGTGAGTTTGTCACAACTTACTAGATGGCTGTGTGTGGATTAAGGTCATGCCCACTTGCACAGTGCCCACTAACCAGAAAGAAGCAGCTGTGCTGATTGCCCTCTATCAGATGCTAATCATAGCAGCCAGAACCTCCAGACAGTGAGACAGATCTGCCCATTACACAGCGCCTCAGACTTGTTTACATAAGACAACATGTTGTCAATGTTATGTTGAAATAACATTGGCCCAAAGCCAAGGGTTATTTATGGAGGTCCCTTTCTCACTTGTCCCTTGGGTGGCAGGTAGCCTAGTTGTTAGCATTCGGCCAGTAACCAAAAGGTTGCTAGATTGAATCCCTGAGCTGACAAGGTAAAAATCTGTAATTCTGCCCCTGAACAAGGCAGTTCACCCACTGTTCCTAAGCTGTCATTGTAAAAAATAATTGGTTCTTAACTGACTTGCCTAGTTAAATACAATTAAAAAAAAAAAATGCCTTCTGGGTAACAACACAAATGTGAATTTGAGGAGTAACTTCAACATGAAATTTACAGAAATTGCAAGACAATTTGTTGGAAATCAACATGGAAATCAGATTCCCCTCTCCCAATTACAAGATGGCTCTCTGATGGAAAAGATTACCTACGCTTTAAGAAATAAATTCAATTACTTTGTGAAAATATGGCAACCCTTCCTGGACTATATGGAAACACTTCCATTGAGGTTGGTAGATGTGAGCTTGTAGAATCATGTAGCAATTGTCTCTCTGTCATGTACTGTTTGCATTTCTTTGTGTATATGTTGATCTCTCTGTAATGTACTGTTTGCATTGCTTTGTGTATATGTTGGTCTTTCTGTCATGTAGTGTTTGCATTGCTTTGTGTATATGTTGGTCTCTCTGTAATGTAGTGTTTGCATTGCTTTGTGTATATGTTGGTCTCTCTGTAATGTACTGTTTGCATTGCTTTGTGTATATGTTGGCCTCTCTTGTCATTTGTCTTATTTAGTCATTGTTAGTATTATTTCTATTCTAATTTAATTGATTTATTTTGTAATATGTCATTTATTTGTGTATTTTGGGGGTTGGGGAGGGTTGAAATACCTTTTGTCATAGTACTTACTCTTACTGTATTGTTGTTGAATAATTGGAGAAAAAAAAATATTCAAAAAATTCTTCGATTTGAGTTGTTTCCACATAATTTCAACCCAAAAAATCCAATGTGATGACCTTAAATCGACATGAAAAACTGATTGGATTTGCAATAAGTAATCAACATACTGTAAGTGAATTTCATGTTTATTTGACCTAACTTTTAACCTAAATGACAGGGTGTAAATCAAAACTTGAGTGGGTAGCTTAGCTAGCAAGTGATTTTGAGAACTAATAAACAGTGTGTAGCTTGTGCTTTATTTACGATAGTTTGACAGCTTGCAGATTCTAAAGTTGTAGACATGTTATTGTTCTCAGAAATCAGTCCTGGGCACTGGGCAGCCAGACTTTCCCAACTCAATAGACTGTATGCAGTGCATTGACTAGTTTTTCATGCAAATGTTTTAACTTCTGATATACTGCACCAAACATCTCAGCTAGATGTAAAATTGCATGACCAAGACCTCCTTGGCAGAAACGTGTAAATGAATGACACATTTCTTGATGTATCTTTTTGACCATTTTGATGAAGTGCCTATGTTGTTGCTACGGTGACTCAGGAGGAACAAACAACAGTTCCTGCCAGGGTATGATATGCGAACATAACACACCCACATCAAACCACACCCCCAAGACAACTCTCGTTTGGCTTCAGTCATGGCCACTAGCATTTCTTAATGAGCAATATTCAGGAAAAAAAGGCTAAATCAGGAAGTGCAGTCACCCTTTAAGTGCTGAAAAGATTGTGAAAGACTACAAGTGTTTTGTGAGGTCAGGGGGTAGATCTTCTAGATGAAGGTTAACAGCATCATGCTCCTCAACGGTGTGCATATCCATACATTCTGTATACATTCAACAAGTAGGCGTGGTAGAGTAGCTATCTGGCTAGGCACACTGATTATGGTTCAACAAACTGTTTTTTTTTTTAAGCTTCTAGCAGAATTAATCACATGTGGTACTTTACATCTAACAATTCCTATGAGATATGGGTTGAAGAGCTGCATGGCTCTCTTCTCTTCTATGTTTTATGCATAGTAAATAGATTATACATACTGATGAACTAGCCATGTATCTCATTGGTATCAGGCCAGTCTACCTAAGGGACAGATCACCTCATTGATCATGTCATATTTGAGTATATGTTGATTTATTTATGAGTGATGCAAACGATGTGTAACGGATGTGAAATGGCTAGGTAGTTAGCGGGTACGCGCTTCTAGCGTTTCAATCAGTTACGTCACTTGCTCTGAAACCTAGAAGTAGTGTTGCCCCTTGCTCTGCAAGGGCCGCGGCTTTTGTGGAGCGATGGGTAACGACGCTTCGTGGGTGACTGTTGTTGATGTGTGCAGAGGGTCCCTGGTTCGCGCCCGGGTTGGGGCGAGGGGACGTACTAAAGGTATACTGTTACAGATGCACCTATACAGGTATGTTTGTATGAGAAACATTGTTTGCATAAAGATCCCAAGGAATGCTAGCCTGAGTGCCAGTATGCTTTGAGCTGTAATCATGTCAACTGCTTGTCACTCATCGTCATGTCAATGTTTGGCTTAACAATGACAGCAATGGAGTTGGCATGAGCACAAACAGATCTGGGACCAGGTTAAAAGAACTCGAGAATTTACTAAGGTGATACAAGTCAGTGTTTTAGCATGGACTGAGACCCTCATTGCATTATCAATCAATCAAACTTTATTTATACAGCACATTTCTTACAATAAATCAAATGAAATAATAGAAGGATCACAGTTTAGAAACACAATTTATTTTGATACAAATCGTCACTGCTTGATGAAAACCTCTTATCTTCAAAACAGAGACTTTTCAGGAAATAGAAAAATTACCATATTTTTCTATTAACAAACATACAATTGTAAAACTTAAGGAGCTATTTTGAATACATTTTCTTGTTCCTTGAGTCATGAAATGTTTAGAGTACATTGAGGTTAGTTACTGTTTTCAATAAATACATAAAAATAAATAAAAAATGGTACAAATGTAGTTATGAGATTTTCATCAGACAGCGACGAAACATAAAATGAAGATAGGCAAGAGACAAATTCAAATAGGTTTAGTCATCATGGCTTCAACTAAATTATTGGCTGCTTCTGTGAATCAGTATCACAAAGTACATTTTTTGTGCCGGGCCATTATTTGTATTTTACATTCTGATAAAGTGAGCCCTCAACAGCCTATCAAGGAACATATTGTACTGTACATAGTAGTGTTGGGTGATGACGTGGAGTGGGAGATATTGTCATACAATGCCGCCCCCTGGTGAGCAACGCAAAATTAGTCAGTCTGACTTCTAACACGGAGTACACCATAGGTTATACTGCTCCCTCTACTGGCTGAGAGGACGTACTGAGAGAGCCCTCTGTGGTAAGCCTACACGTACGGTTTCTTTTAAATGATTATTTCTTGACAGCTACTTAAAGTCCTTCTGTTGTGATCACAAATAACATTCTTCCATATCTAGGCTACTTTTGGTGAAACAACAAGAGAAGAAAGATCATCAGACAGATGATATGCCTATTTGTGTGGCACTTTGTAAATGGACAGTGACAGAATTCAGAGCATGGGCCGTTCTTACAGTATTCTCCCTATACACCAAGTCAGAAACGTAGGATAAATAACGGGGGCATTTAAGCAGACAATGAAAGCTTTTACAATATTCGATGATGACATTTCTCTAAAACAGGCTATAGGCTACATATGCACCACCAAGTCAGAACAGTAGGCTAAGTTATGAGGGGAAAAGGACCAAATTCTTAGGGTGAGACACATGGGCTGCTAACAGCTTACTACAACACGTAAACGTAGTATTACTTTCTTAGCTACAGTATACATATATCCCTGGCATATGACATAATTTATGCAGCAGCATACACGACATAGGCTTATTAATTGTAGTAATTTTTTTACCCTTATTGTGCTGTGCTCACTTAAACAGGAAGGTGGAACGGCAGTCGTTGTGGGCAAACTTTGTCATCAAACTTAGTCATCAAAGTCGGTCATTCTCTGCATTTATGATGTTTTCAAGATAACTGGGAACTCTGAAAAAAAACAAGGTTAAATCACGACGTCAGTGATCTTCAGGTCAGAAAGTCAGAGCTCTCGAAAAAGCTTGTTTTTTTCAGAGTTCCCAGTTGTCTTGAATGCATCGAAGTCGGAGATTTCCTAGTTCCGAGTCCAGAGTTCCCAGTTGTCTTGAATGCATCGAAGTCGGAGATTTCCTAGTTCCGAGTTCTGAGTTCCCAGTTGTTTTGAACCCGGCAGAAGTCATGCTGGACTGACAGCACCGCCAATGAGTTCAACCTTTTCTGGCCTATGGTGTTGTGTGGGAATGTTTATGCTTTTAAGAGACCATTTCAGACAGATGTTTTTAATCCTTAAACCCAGACTTGGACCACACACCTTCTCTACCGAATAGCAGGCAGGGGAAGCAAAATAGTGATTGCTTTGCATCACAGTTAGCAACTGATTCCTTCCAAACCACTAATTGTTGAATTCGCGATTTCTGACTTGTTGTGTAATGTTTATGTCCAATGGCCGATGAGCACCGATATGTTTTATCTATAATTTTTCTTCCTATGACAAGGATTGAAAAGGATTTGCCAGTAAATTGTCGATGTGATTCATGATGATGACTGCCTGTCTAGCTTGCTAGCTAAGATTTTGAAAGTAACATGATCAGTCCAATCAAAACTACGATAGATATAACGTGATTTGACATAATTTTATCTGTGGCCAATGACCTTGAGCCTTCTTGGAAGGGCACTTCTAATGTAAATCTATAGCAGCACCCAAGGGGGCTTGAACTGCCTAGATCTCCCTGTAGATTCTGTGGTGGTGTATCCCCATGAGTGACAGAACACTGAGCAAATCACGGTGCAACTAAAGAAGATTACCAATGCCTACACTTGGTATATTCCGCTGGCTGCCCCTCCACCACAAAAAGCACTGAGCTAGGCTTTAACACCTGCATTTTGGAGCTGCCTTACTCAAGAAAGAGACCATGTTTGTATGCGGCTTTATTAACTCAAGATATATATATATTTAATTTACATATTTGGCGTTCCAACTCATCCCAAAGGTGTTCGATGGGGTTGAGGTCAGGGCTCACTGCAGGGCATTCAAGTTCTTCCACATCAATCTCGACAAACCATTTCTGTATGGACCTCGCTTTGTGCATGGGGGCATTGTCATGCTGAAACAGGAAAGGGCCTTCCTCAAACTGTTGCCACAAAGTTGGAAGCACAGAATCGTCTACAACTTTAGAATCTGCAAGCTGTCAAACTATCGTAAATAAACCACGAGTTACACACTGTTTATTAGTTCCTAATATAATTTGCTAGCTAAGCTACCCACTGGACACAGACGTCAGTTCAACATCTAGAGTTTTGATTTACACCCAGTCATTGGATTTAGGTTAAAAGTTAGGTAAAATAAATGTGAAATGACCTTACGTTGATGACTTTTTGCAAAGCTAATCAGTTTTCCATGTTAATTCAACATCATCACATAGAATTTTTGTTATTGAAATAATGTGGAAACAACATTGATTCAACCAGTTTTTGCCATGTGGGTAGCTAAGTTCCAACTCTGTGTTTGTCAATGAAGTTAGCAACTAGCAGGCACATTGAGCAGCCAGGCCACAATCAGCTTATCAAGTCATTGGCGAGAGCTTCGGCGCCGTTTAGTGGTTTACAACATTCTCACTATCTATTACCAGTGTGCCTTTGTCTGGCAGTGTTTCATAGGGAATCATGTTACTAAACAGGTCACGGGGGACACAAGGTTCTTGTGAATGAGTTTTGGAATATTGACTAGTTGCAGTTGGGATACAAGTGCACTCTCATCATCTCAATTGTAATTTTGCCTCAAAGTGGCAGACTCGAGTGATTGACACTATCCACCACATCAGCAAGTGGCCACTCCATAAAAGGCTTCGAGCCAAGTGTTATTTCAACATAACATTGACGACATGTTGTCTTATGTAAACAAGTCTGAAGCGATGCGTAATGGGCAGGTCTGTCTCACTGTCTGGAGGTTCTGGCTGCTATGATTAGCAGCTGATAGAGGGCAATCAGCACTGCTGCTTCTTTCTGGTTAGTGGGCACTGTGCAAGTGGGCATGACCTTAATCCACACACAGCCCTCCAGTAAATTGTGACAAACTCACTTATAAAACTCAGTTTTGGACGAGACTGGCTTTATGAGCAAAATTATCCTATTTACACTTTGTAGTCAATGGTGACACTTGATTTCATTGTATATGACTCATTTTGAAGCCATAAAGGCTGTTTAAAACCAGAGAAGTTGGTTCTAAGGTGCAGTTGACTTTTAAAGGTTATTCCAAACATGTCCTTTATTAAAGGTCATATGTTACGCTCATGAATAATCCCCCTGATTGTTGAATTAGCCTCTCCCTCTCCCTCTCCCTCTCCCTCTCTCTCTCTCTCTCTCTCTCTCTCTCTCTCTCTCTCTCTCTCTCTCTCTCTCTCTCTCTCTCTCTCTGAGACATTGTGACTTGACACAGCATGCTCATGCTCTTTACAGGCGATTTGAAAGGATAGATATGCTTTGCCAAAGTGGGTGGGGTTATATCATGCCTGTTTGGCCCTGTCCGGGTGTATCGTTGGATGGGGCCACAGTGTCTCCCGACCCCTCCTGTCTCAGCCTCCAGTATTTATACTGCAGTAGTTCATGTGTTGCGGGGCTAGGGTCAGTCTGTTATATCTGGAGTATTTCTCCTGTCTTATCCGGTGTCCTGTGTGAATTTAAGTATGCTCTCTCTAATTATCTCTCTCTTTCTCTCTTTCTCTCTTTTTCTCTCTTTCTTTCTCTCTTTCTTTCTTTCTTTCTTTCTTTCTTTCTTTCTTTCTTTCTTTCTTTCTTTCTTTCTTTCTTTCTCTCTCTCGGAGGACCTCAGCCCTAGGACCATGCCTCAGGACTACCTGGCCTGATGACTCCTTGCTGTCCCCAGTCCACCTGGCCGTGCTGCTGCTACAGTTTCAACTGTTCTGCCTGCGGCTATGGAACCCTGACCTGTTGACCGGACGTGCTACCTGTCCCAGTCTCTCTAGAGACAGCAGGAGCGGTAGAGATACTCTGAATGCTCGAATATGAAAAGCCAACTGACATTTACTCCTGAGGTGCTGACTTGTTGCACCCTCGACAACCACTGTGATTATTATGATTTGAACCTGCTGGTCATCTATGAACATTTGAACATCTTGGCCATGTTCTGTTATAATCTCTACCCGTCACAGCCAGAAGAGGACTGGCCACCCCTCAGAGCCTGGTTCCTCTCTAGGTTTCATCCTAGGTTCTGGCCTTTCTAGGGAGTTTTTCCTAGCCACCGTGCTTCTACACCTGCATTGCTTGCTGTTTGGGGTTTTAGGCTGGGTTTCTGTACAGCACTTTGTGACATCAGCTGATGTAAGTAGGGCTTTATAAATACATTTGATTGATATGTATACAGTATAAGTGAACGTTTGTTCAGTTGAAATTTGTCCGTAGAAACAATGATAAAAAAATACATTTCCAACTTTTACTTTCAATCAAAACTGGTTGTCAATAGGATTCAATATCCGTCAGAGTCGTCTTTACAATATCCTTAAGAGTATGTATTTTCAGACGTTCTGACCAAGATGGTCAGAACATGGAACTCCATAACTCAATAATTATGTTCTGAACTGTCATGAAATCCATTGTTCTTGATTGACAATGAAAAAGAGAGACAACATTATGGCAAGCTTTTGCTTGCCGGCCCTAGCCTTTTGGGGGCCCTCGGCAAGATTTAGTTGGGGGGCCCCCCACCTAGTGGCAAAACATTTTAGTGGCCCCCCTTTTGACAGTGGAGAGATACTTTTTTGTTTAAAATTTCCTACAATTCTACACATTTTGCCATGGGCGTAGCGAAAATGTTGCAGTTTTAAATAAAGTTTTCTGCAATTCTAAACATTTTGCCATGGGGTGGAGAGAAAACCTTTGCACTTTTATAGCCAATTTCGTGCAATTCTACTCATTCTACCATGGGACAGAAAGCTGTTTATATGATATATGAGTGAGAAAACAAAATCAGTTAGTCTAGCCAGTTTACATGGCTGGCTAGACTAACTACCAATCTAAAAATTGCTAGCTGACATGGCTAATTGAGTGACTGTCAGTGACTGACATAACAAGAGAAAAACTGCTGATGCACAACCAAATTTCGAAATTGCACCTTGTGTATTCTACTATTCTTACTCTCAATAGTAAGTAGTATAGTAAGTTGACACCCCGACTGAGTTCCACAAAAAATACAAAATAAAAACATTGGGTCGGGGGACCCCAAGTGCCTGGGTTCCCTAAGCTTATGCCTGGAACCGGACAGCCGGTTAGCACTTTCACCATGGTTTTAGTCATCAATATAGCAAGAGGGTAATATTGCCCCTATACCCAGGTTGGACAACTGATTTGCACATCAGGAGTTGTGTACTTCGATCCGTCTGCTCGAGACAAATTCAGCGATTGCTTTGCCATGTCTGTGTCATAAAGCAGTCGAGATGGATAAATGTTTTTCTAAGGACCACCCCTTTGACGTAACATTATAGTGAAGTGATATAAATGGATATAATGGCGCCCCCCTCAGGTTCGTGCCGTGGGGAGATCTTCATGGGCTATACTTGGCCTTGTCTCAGGGTAGTAAGTTGGTGGTTGAAGATATCCCTCTTAAGGTGTGGAGGCTGTGCTTTGGCAAAGTGGGTGGGGTTATATCCTGCCTGGTTGGCCCTGTCCAGCGGTATTGTCGAACGGGACCACAGTGTCTCCAAACCCCTCCTGTCTCAGCCTCCAGTGTTTATGTTGCAATAGTTTATGTGTCGGGAGGCTAGGGTCAGTCTGTTATATCTGGAGTATTTCTCCTGTCTTATCCGGTGTCCTGTGTGAATTTAAGTATGCTCCCTCTAATTCTCTCTCCTTCTCTCCCTCTCCCTCTCCCTCCTCTCCTGGAGGACCTGAGTCCTGGGACTATGCCTCAGGACTGCCTGGCCTGATGACCTCTTGCTGTCCCCAGTCCACCTGGTCGTGCTGCTGCTCCAGTTTCAACTGTTCTGCCTGCGGCTATGGAACCCTGACCTGTTCACTGGGAGTGCTACCTTGTCCCGGACCTGCTGTTTTCGACTCTCTCTCTCTACTGCACCTGCTGTCTCTATCTCTGAATGCTCGGCTATGAAAAGCCAACTGACATTTACTCCTGAGGTGCTGACTTGTTGCACCATCGACAACCACTGTGATTATTATTATTATTTGACCCTTCTGGTCATCTATGAACGTTTGAAGATCTTGGCCATCTACTGTTATAATCTCAACCCAGCACAGCCAGAAGAGGACTGGCCACCCCTCAGAGCCTGGTTCCTCTCTAAGTTTCTTCCTAGGTTCCTGCCTTTCTAGAGAGTTTTGCCTAGCCACTGTGCTTCTACATCTGCGTTGCTTGCTGTTTGGGGATTTAGACTGGGTTTCTGTATAGCACTTTGTGACATCGGCTGATGTAAAAAGGGCTTTATAAATACATTTGATTGATTGATATATTGATGTAATGATGCAGTCGACCACCAGATAGAGGCAAATACAAGTCTATTCGACAGAGGACAGATACATGGACATAGGAAGATCTGGATGGCTGTCTTCTGATTTCTAAACAGTGGGAAATCAATAAAATAATTAATGTAAACATATATTTTTAAGTAATTCTAGTGCCCGATTTCAGGGACTGTCAGCTTAAGAGGTTTAAAGACAACGAAGTCAATTCAGTTAAGACAAATTCAATTAATTTCCACTTCAACGCTCTTAGTAATTGTGGAAATTGACCCACTGTTCTGTTTAATTTTTACACCTACAGTGGGAAGAAAAAGTATGTGAACCCTTTAGAATTACCTGGATTTCTGCATAAATTGGTCATATAACTTTATCTGATCTTCCTCTAAGTCACAACAATAGACAAACAGTCTGCTTAAACTAATAACACACAAACAGTTATACTTTTTCATGTCTTTATTGAACACACCGTGTAAACATTCACAGTGCAGGTTGGAAAAAGTATGTGAACCCTTGGATTTAATAACTGGTTGACCCTCCTTTGGCAGCAATAACCTCAACCAAACGCTTTCTGTAGTTGCAGATCAGACCTGCACAATGGTCAGGAGGAATTTTGGACCATTCCTCTTTACGAAACTGTTTCAGTTCCACAATATTCTTGGGATGTCTGGTGTGAACCATTCTTTTGAGGTCATGCCACAGCATCTCAATCGGGTTGAGGTCAGGACTCTGACTGGGCCACTACAGAAGGCATATTTTCTTCTGTTCAAGCCATTCTGTTGTTGATTTACTTCTGTCTTTTGGGTTGTTGTCCTGTTGCTTCACCTAATGTCTGTTGAGCTTCAACTGGCGGACAGATTACATTCTCCTGCAAAATGTCTTGATAAACTTGGGAATTCATTTTTCAGTTGATGATAGCAAGCTGTCCAGGCCCTGAGGCAGCAAAGCAGCCCCTCCACCATAGTTTACAGTTGGGATGAGGTTTTATGTTGATTTGCTGTGCCTTTTTTTCTCCACACATAGTGTTGTGTGTTCCTTCCAAACAACACAATTTTAGTTTAATCTGTTCACAGAATATTTTGCCAACATTCAGGTGCTCTTTTGCAAACTTCAGACGTGAAGCAATGTTTTTTTGGACAGCAGTGGCTTCTTCCATGGTGTCCTCCAATGAATAAAATTATTTTTTAGTGTTTTAAGTATCGTAGACTCGTCAACAGAGATGTTAGCATCTTCCAAAGATTTCTGTAAGTCTTTAGCTGACACTATAGGATTCTTCTTAACCTCATTGAGAATTCTGCGCTGTGCTCTTGCAGTCACCTTTGCAGGCCGGCCACTCCTAGAGAGAGTAGCAACAGTGCTGAAATGTCAATTTGCCTTACCGTGGACTGGCTTTTAGAGATACTTTTGTAACCCTTTCCAGCTTTATGCAAGACAACAATTCTTAATCTTACGTCTTCTGAGATCTCTTTTGTTCGAGGCATAGTTCACATCAGGCAATGCTTCTTGTGAAAAGGAAACTCTAATTTTGTAAGTGTTTTTTATGGGGCAGGGCAGCTCTAAGCAAAATCTCCATTCTCGTCTTATTGATTCGACTCCTTTAGTTGACTCCTGACTCCAATTAACTGTTGGAGAAGTCATTAGCCTAGGGTTTCACATAATTTTGCCAGCCTACATTGTGAATGTTTAAATGATGTATCCAATATAGACAAGAAAAATACAATCATGTGTGTTATTAGTTTAAGCACACTGTGTTTGACTATTGTTGTGACTTAGATGAAGATCAGATCAAAGTTGATGTCAAATTTATGCAGAAATCCATGTAATTCCAAGGGTTCGCATACTTTTTCTTGCCACTGTACATCATATCACTGACTATACTGTATTATTAACAAAAAGGTGGCAGTGTTTTAGGAGTGTTTTAGATTTTGAGAGTGGTATCACCAGGGCCCGTATTCATAACGTTTCACAGAGAAGGAGTTCTGCTGTTCTAGGATCAGTTTTGCCTTTAAGAGCACAATGAATAAGATTACATAGACAAGAGGGACCTAATCCAAGATCAGCGATCCTATTCTGAGAGGTTTCATGAATACAGGCCCAGTATTTTGGGAGTCATGACCAATAGGGACATGTGAAAATGCATACAGAGGGAACTCCCTCTATAGGTCACTTCTCAAATGTGTGATGTCTGAAATCCTTCCTGAAAGATATTTCCTTGTGCTACATTTCATGAAAATACAAACTTGTGTTGACATGTTGTTCACATGGAATGACATTTTAACCTAATTTAATGCTTTATAATTGCTGTAAGCCTTATTTATCTCTGCGGCACTCAGTCTGGGACATAGACATATATATTAGTCCATGGGCCAGCAGGCCAAATTTCACACATTTATTTACTTTAGGCTAGCAAAATCTAATTATGATTTTCATTAAGGTCCATGTCTGTGGGTTATATTTTCGTATAATACCCATGCATCTGAGTTAACTAAATGTGGTTATCACTGCATTATATGTTATGACCCCTAGTCGGTTAGTTGGGCAAACAGCATTGAGGGTATGAAATGTAATTTTCTGTTATCAGGAAACAATCTCAAGCTATTTGATATGTTTTTAACTTCATAATACAACGCATATTAAGGTATGAAACAATAAGAATGGTATTGACACCCCCTAAGGTGGGCTCATAGGTCATACATGTATGCGTTTTGGAGTATATCGAGCCAGAATGGACAGTATTGGGATGGTTTCTGTTATCACATGGTACCCTAGATGATAACTACACCAAATTTCACACAGAACAAGGAGACCGATTGGGAAAGTTTTTTAGCTACGGTATATAGGGTCATCAGAAATCCTGTCTGTAATCAGTCCCATCAGCCTATTTTCAACATGGGGAAGAACAGCATGCATTTTTCATGGCCATAACTGATTAAATAATTGGTGTAATAATAATAATAAGACCAATCATGTCTAAAAACGTCCTTCATTCTATAGCTAGAGAACTCCTGTTATCTCCAGGAGTGATACGTTTAAAAAACATTTTTTAAACTGTTGTGGTCTAGTACTGTATCTTTGTTAGCTAGGGCCATCTACTTTAAGTGTTGCCTGTCTTCCCAGTGGCCTACTTGGTGTGTTGACTACTGACTGATCATAACTTGCAGATAATCCTGGTTAATGTGTCAACAACTAAGGGGCAGGGCAAATTGGGACTTGTTTTGTTAATCAGTGGCTGTATTGGAGGGGGAGTGGTTTCACCTCTCCTAGGCAATCAGCAAATATAAACAATTTTCCTTGATCCTCCACCCCCTCCCCCTCCTCCCTCCCTCTATGCAGACGACTTTGTAAACCATTTTGAAAAGAAGGTTGACATCCTCTCCTCATTCACTCAGCCTATTGAGTCCACTGGTCTCACTTACACAGAACTACCATACGCCTTGACCTCTTTCTCCCCTCTCTCTAGATGACATTCTGAAACTAGTGAGGTCTGGCCAACCGGCAACCTGCCAGCTCAACCCCACCCCCCCTCCCTTCTCCAGACGATCTCTGGAGACCTTCTCCTATTCCTCACTTCCCTCATCAAATCATCCCTGACCAATGACTGCGACCCTCTGACTTCAAAATGGCTTTTGCTCCCCTCCTCAAGAAACCAACACTCAACTCAACTGATGTCAAAAACTATAGACCTGTATCCCTTCTTTCTTTCTTTCTTTCTTTCTTTCTTTCTTTCTTTCTTTCTTTCTTTCTTTCTTTCTTTCTTTCTTTCTTTCTTTCTTTCTTTCTTTCTTTCTTTCTTTCTTTCCAGAACACTTGAGCATGCTGGAATGGAATGCAATACAGTATAACAGCTGAAGAATGGAATGCAATACAGTATAACAGCTGAAGAAAAGAATGGAATGCAATACAGTATAACAGCTGAAGAAAGGAATGGAATGCAATACAGTATAACAGCTGAAGAATGGAATGGAATGTAATACATTATGACAGCTGAAGAAAGGAATGGAATGCAATACAGTATAACAGCTGGAGAAAGGAATGGAATGCAATACAGTATTAAAGCCAAAGAAAGGAATGAAATGCAATACATTATGACAGCTGAAGAATGAAATGCAATACATTATGACAGCTGAAGAAAGGAATGGAATGCAATACATTATGACAGCTGAAGAATGGAATGGAATGCAATACATTATGACAGCTGAAGAAAGGAATGGAATGCAATACATTATGACAGCTGAAGAATGGAATGGAATGCAATACATTATGACAGCTGAAGAATGGAATGGAATGCAATACATTATGACAGCTGAAGAAAGGCTTGTGTGCAGGTGAGAAGTTGTTTGTTTATGTGCTGTGCATATCACCCTCAATGTGTGTCTTCTCCTTTACTACCACTGGATGATTCTGTCTCCTTCCTTTTCAGTTTTACCAGCATTATCTCAGTACTGACTTCATACCGACTGAGACTATGTATGAAACCCATGTTGGGTGAAACTTTTACAAGAATTTGAGCGTGCAGGAATAAAGACGTGAAACACACGACACAATACGTTTTCAGTAAAAACACATTTAATTGTTTGGTAGCAAAAACAGCACCCTCAGGCAACGGTGGGAAGTTTCTTTGGGGTCCAACAGAACACAACAGGGAAGACATGCACTACTATCTAGCATAGCAGACATTTTAGACAGGTTGACCAAGAACACTGGTGCTGCACTGTCACATTCACACCCACTCTGAGCAACGCTTGTCATGGACAGTACACAATATCATCCATTTCATGCAACTGAACTCAGAGAATGGCCCTCTTTACAGTGAACAGGGTTGCAGAGGTTTGGACAGAATGTTCTCTACAAGTTGCAACTTCATTTTTTGCTAATTTCCTGCAAGCATTTAGTTTTAGTACAGAATTAGAAAAGGCATAAGACATACAGTATGAACAAGAAAAATATTCTGTGGTCCCCTTAAAATCTTTGGTTGGATTAAAACTGTTTATTGCTTAACAGCCACATTTATATTTGTGCTCATGTAACATTGTTTGCCTTTGACTTTAAGTGTTACACTGTAGTGGAATGGTGAGCAAGAGATTAGACTAGAGGGCATTATCCAGCCGCTCAATCGTCAACCACTTCGGAGGACTCAGAGACAACTTTTCCATCCTTGGTCTCGATCATCTTGATGACGACACTCTTCTTGTTCTGGGTGGTGACGTTGGTGGTGCTGCCGCCACCGTAGCCGCTACCGGAGCTGTAGTTGCTGCCACTGTATCCACCGCCGTATCCACTGCCGTATCCACCGCCGTATCCACCGCCGAAACCACTGGAGTAGCCACTGCTGTAGGTGCTGTTAGCACTCTCCATAGGGAAGGAGTTGTAGCTTGCTGTGAGGTGACACAGAGAGAGACAACTGGTGAATACAGGTTGGCTAAACATGAATATCATGGATGTTTTAAATGCACCACAAAACAGAAGGGGAAAAACACTGGGTTTTATTTTGATAAAAGTGTCAGCTAAATGGTGTGAGGAAGGCATGTACTTACAGCTCTGTTTGGAGATGTTGATGGACTGAATACCAGTTGCTATCCTGGTTGTGAAAAGAAGACCAATTGAAAATGTTAGTTTCTGGTAATATACAGTATTTCCATTGCTATATAATACTGTATTTTCAAGCTGACGTGTACTATTTTCATGGATGTCAATATCTCACCTGTCCTCCTCTCCCTCCAGCAGCTTCCTGTAGGTGGCGATCTCAATGTCCAGGGCCAGCTTGACGTTCATCAGCTCCTGGTATTCTCTGATCTGCCGGGCCATGTCCTGCTTGGCTCTCTGGAGGGCATCCTCCAGGTCCCTGATGCGGAGTTTGGCATCCTTCACCGCCATCTCCCCGCGCTCCTCAGCCTCGGCGATCTGGTTCTCCAGGTTGGCACGCTAACACAAGACGAAGACACGGCATGTCATCATTTCTGCTTATAATCAAATTGTTAATGCCATTGGAAAATAGTATATTCTGTCAACATCACGTGAGTCTAGATGCCACAAATCTAACACTTAAGATAAGATTGTGCTTTATTAGCACTGAGAGTCTTGGTTGTGTACCTGTCCCTTGACGGAGTCGATCTCAGACTGCAGTCTCTGGATCATGCGGTTCAGATCAGAGATCTCTGTCTTGGTGGATCTCAGGTCATCTCCATATCTGGTGGCAGATGTCTGCATCTCTTCATACTAAACATCCAACAGGAAGAAAGCAGGGGGTTCGTTAGTGATTCATGGTCGGGGTGGAAAACACGTGACTTTACATCAACTTTTTCAGTGTACTGAAAGGCTATTAGCAGCCCTGAACATAGCGGCCAAAGGGAGAAATCATGTTTATCTACTATAGAAGTGCCCATTACTATACCTTGCTCTTGTACCACGTCTCGGCCTCGGCCCGGCTCTTGTTGGCGATGTCCTCATACTGGGCACGCACTTCAGCCACAATGGAGTCCATGTCCAGGTTACGGCTGTTGTCCATCTCAACCACCACTGAGGTGTCCTTGATCTGTCCCTGCAGCTCACGCAGCTCCTGGAGAGAGAGAAGGAGAGAGAGAGAAGGAGAGAGAGAGAAGGAGAGAGAGAGACCATCAAACACTTGGCCTATTACAGACAAGACTTTCAGACTTCAGCCTACCCCAGAGATGAAAAACCAACCAGATTGATTCCAGCAGTTTGACTTCAAAGTCAAGATGCCTAACAGATGTCAGTAAAAGTGTAGATCCAGCATGAGAGAGACCCATTCCAGTCTATACAACAAACAACACCGTGTGCCATAACTCAATAACTAAATAAATAAAAGCAAAAAACAAATCCAGGCCGTTGTTGGAAGCTGCCAACAACACATCTGGTTATAATGAATGAGTGTCTAATTAAGGACTGAAGAGTCAAAAATATCATCCTAATTAAGGACTGAAGAGTCAATAATGTCCTCCTAATTCAAATAGTTGTTGTAATAATTTGCTAGCAGATTAGGTAGGTAGATGGAGTCAGATACATTATATAAGATTATGGCTTGAGGTATTTATTTTGAACTAAACTGTTATGGAGTAATGTAAACAGGAAGTAGCTAAGTGATGAGCTCAGTGCCATACCTCCTCATAGATCTGCCTCAGGAAGTTGATTTCATCTGTTAGGCTCTCCAACTTAGCCTCCAGCTCAACCTTGTTCATGTAGGCCTCGTCCACATCCTGAGAGGAACATCCACAATCCGTATGTTAACAAGATGACAAGAAGAGAAAGCCAGAAAAACTGATGGGATAAAATCTTAAGTAGCTAACCTTCTTGATGAGCACAAAGTCGTTTTCACACTCGGTACGCTTGTTGATCTCATCTTCATACCTGGGGAGAAGATTGAGAGCAATGTTAGCTTTAGTTCAGATATGAATATATTCAACATTCGATTTTATATATTTCAATGTCATAATTGTAACTATTTATTATTATGGTATAGTAATAGAGTTAATATACCGTTTTCACACTAGGGGGCATGAGTGCTACATTCACAACAACTATGCCCCTGGGAATCGTTTTCTACTCTGCACTCTTCAATCTGGGCGGAGATTGTGAGGTGTTTCTTTATTTTGTGCTATTTCCCCCTGAGGACACAGACTGCTAATGTGCTCGTATCATTTGTCAGGACTGACAGATTGGCGGCACTGGTGTGTGTTCCGTTGCCATGATGCAGCGATCTGTGTAAGCGAAGCTGAAAGACATCTAGTCATCTAAATGACTTTCACCTCCAGTCAAGTAAAATCTAATGTTTCCTCCAGGGCATTCCAGTTCAGTGGAGTAATCCCTATGATGTGAAGAGAATGGACTATAGTTGGGTATTGTACATCTATAGTACTGAGATTACACAATACTGGTGTGTCCTGTGTTACTGATTAAATCAAAAATTCCCTCTACTAACAGGCTTTCCCTGATCCTTTACTGCACCCCTCCAATGGTGCTATGAACCTGGCCAGGCAGAGGCCCAAGCAAAGTCTTTTCTGAAAATATGGCTGACGACATCTGTTAATTAAAGGCAGAGACATGAATAGCGAACTCACTTGTTCTTGAAGTCTTCCACCAGGCCCTGCATGTTGTGCAGGTCCGCCTCCAGCTTCATCTTGTCGTTGCCCAGGCCGTCCAGCTGTCTGCGCAGGTTGGAGATGTAAGCCTCGAACATGGCGTCGATGTTGGAGCGGGTGGTGGTCTGTCCCTGGAGGAGGTTCCACTTGGTCTCCAGCATCTTGTTCTGCTGTTCCAGGAAGCGTACCTGTGTGTTGTGCAAGAGATGTTGATTCATTTGATAAGCACATTGATCACCAGTTTATCACATTATCACAATATATTGTTCCAATTCTGGACTTTTCTCTGTTCTACCATAAAAGGGCACCATAAAAGGAACATCGATGGTGGGTTAACATGACTCATCCATGACTATCCCCATGTCATCCTCGTGTGAACCGTTTAATCCTCCAATGGAGAAATTAGGGTGTTTATTGTTTAAATGAGTGTTTGGAGCTTGTGGGGACGGCTGTTTTGAGGATAGACCTAGCAAGCAATTTTTCCAAGGAAGCTATGATGTGCATCCTGACAGGAGGCAGAGGGGGAGATGGAAAAAGCTGGGGATAGAGTTATTTAGACCTCCTCCATGTTTTTCCTGTTTTAAAAGGGCGCGGTCGGGAGGTGGGGCGACCGCCCGCCCGAGAGAGAATTGAGAGGAACGTGACAAAGCCAATCCAACCAACTAGAAGGTAAATATTTAACTGCAGTATACAGGTAGGTGTAATGGGGGAGGGGGAGAGCATGTTGGCTCATCTATAATAGGGGATAAAATAAATAGATGGCTGTCAGTGGATATCGCTCCTGACTGAGCCTCAGGAATGATCATAAAATGGCTGCCTCAACTGCAATTAGATTAGAGTCAGTACTTAGAAATAAGTAGGAAAGGGAATTGTTATCACAAGATTAAAAAGGAGGGGCCATCTGCAAACTATTATCTATTCCCTTTAGAAACATGCAGTGGTAAAATCCCTTTCTGATTCGTTTTGTTCCTCGTTATGTAACCAATCCACTGGTGTTAGCCAGAACATGAAACCAGCTGCCCTTTTTAAATACTAACCCAGTGGAGCAGGCTTGGCATGTGGGACAGATAGGTCAGTAGAGAAGCTATTAAGAAAACGCCCCCAGGCATCAATTCAACTAAAGCAATATGAAACATTGCTATCACTTTTAAATGTTATGTATTGATGTTTGACCGTGTTCTGATGTTACCCTCCATGTTTTTGTATAGACTAGCCTTTCATTGAAATTCATTCCATTGTTCCAATACTTGTTAAGAATATAAAAAGTATGTAAACGTAACAATGACGGTGATGACAAAATGGTCCTGTCTGTGTTCCAGGAGTATGACCTTCTTTGGAGTGTCCAGCAGGGCAGGAGCGGGCCACACCCCTCCGCAGGGGCAGGGCCACAACCTTCCACAGTGGCAGGGCCACACCCCTCCACAGGGGCGGGCCACACCCCTCCGCAGGGGTAGGGCAGGCAGCCATTCCCAAGGTAAACCAGATCACTAACTACTCTAACCAGAGACAGACACACCCTTCTGTAGAAACTCTCCCCCCCAACCCACCCTGCTGCACTTCTGTTTTCATCACTATAAAAGGACAATTACTGCAAAACCATTAGATGTGAATTCTTGAGAACCCAGAGAAAACTATCACAAGCAGTTTGCTTGACTGCGTTGAGTCTCAGACAAGTCTCGATTTTCTTCCCTTTTCCAAGCTGATGAGTTTGCTTGTGCGTGTATTCAACCTAACACACTCTAACAGATCTCCCATGGCGTGTACCAGCATTTCACAAAGTTAACTTTTATCTATTTCTTCTCCGCTGTTCCACATTCATTACACAACAGACACCTCAGCATTGTAATAGCTAATAGAGATAGATTCGTAAAATCCCACAGATTGTTTGTACTCTGTACTTCCCTTTTTCATTCAAAGACTAAAGTTTTATAGCAGTTTAAGCTTATGGCAAAGTACATTGTCAGAGATATTGATAGATACAGATAAAAATACAGACAGACAGATAGACAGGGAAAGGTTACCATGGCTGACCTTATCAATGAAGGAGGCGAAGCGGTTGTTGAGGCCTTTGATCTGTTCTTTCTCATTGGTGCGGACGATCTGGATGTTGGGGTCGATCTCCAGGTTGAGGGGGGCTAGCAGGCTCTTGTTCACCTGGACAGCGGTGATGGGGGTATGAACACCACCACCCATACCCATCCCCATACCCATCCCCATCCCCAGGCCCATGCCACCTCCATAGGCAGAAGAGCTGGAGATGTAATTGCCGCCTCCACCACCGACCCCGAACCCGCCTCCCATGCCCCTGTTGGCCCCTCCATAGGAGCTGCGGGCGCTGTAGCTCTGGCGGGAGGCCCCCTGGCTGGGTCCAGAGTAGGACATGCTGCTAAAGCTGCGAGGGGCTGCCCCAGAGGAAGAGGACTTGACGGTGTAGCTGGTAGTTTTCCTGACCGACATCCTGGCTGGTCTTGAGCGGTTGGTGAGTGAAGGACACTGAGGGGGAGATAGAATGGCAGGCGGGCTTGTCTGGAGTGCTGGGGAAACCCGAGTGGATAGACAGAGAATGAGTTACAGCACTGGTTTTAAGAGCCTTCCCGGTGGGAGGGGCCAAAGGGCTAGCTCTCATTGGGCAGGCCTCTGGGTGAGGGGAGAAGAGGGAGGAGCAGTACAGTGTAACAGAATACTTTTAGTTTATAACACAAGCTGACCAAGTTATTACCTGGCATTTGGACCCTGTTAGGAAAAACATGGTAGGGCATAAGGGACCTGTTGGAGTGTTAAAGCCTGAGGTGAAATATGATAACAGCTGGTTATACAAACTGTCATGTAGTTGAACAGGATCACCTCTCTACATTGCTTTACATAGTCAAATGTGTTACACGACAAGGGATTAGAAGCTTGCCAGTAAACCTCATGGAATATAGGTCAGGTGCAAAGCAGAACTGTTGCTCACTGCGCTGCTCTTTAATTTGGTACCTGATTGCAGACGGGTCCAGTTAGATACTGTACTGAAGGTGTGAAACAGGATGCCTTGCCTACCATGAACGTAATGAGCCTGTGCTACTCAGGGTTTTAATGAATGAATGCTGCCAGTAGGCTTGTCCTGATATCACAGACAGCTTTTTGTTATATAATTGACCTCATAGACGCTTTACTTTTAGTTATATAATCATTTTTTGAACCATCATGTTCTCAATCAGCCAATGTTATCTCTCAGCACAACCAGTTATTCCTAGAAACAGGGACAACGACACCAACCAGCTAGGTGTTCAAGCTATTCACCCAATGGGGCTTGTTGTTGTGGTTTGGAGCAAGGCCTGAGGCTGCATGCATTCCTCTATGTCTCACAGCATGCTACAGAAACCCATGTTAGAATATCATGGTTATAAGGTGATGATGGTTTACTGGGTTGTGATCTACTGAAGACTCCTTAAAAGTTGCCTTTACCTTTGTCCTACCAGATAACACCAATCAGATATACAGCAGTGCCGTTGTGCTTGTAATCTTGATTACCCACGCTGGCGGTCCGTCATTCACCTGTTTTGAGCACCACCTGTTTAGCAATAAATAAAAATAAAATATATTTTTTTTGGGGGGGGGGGTTGCCTGTTTTGCATGTTATTTTGCTATTAATATCTGTCGCATATCAGTTTGCAAACAATGTACAAAAATGGTATCATGGAGCCGTACAGTATACAAACATGGTCTCTTTTTTTGCTTTCTTGAGTAAGGCAGCTCCAAAATGCAGGTGTTTCAGCCTAGCTCAGTGCTTTCTGTGGGGGTGGGTCAGCCAGCCGAAAATAAGGAGCGTAGGGGTTGGTAATGTTCTCTAGTTGCACCGTGATTGGCTCAGTGTTCTGTCACTCATGAGGACACTAGTCACCTCCAAGTCTAAGGGTAGAGCTAGAAAATTCAAGCCCCTTTGGTGCTGCCATAGAGTTACATTAGAATGCCCATCCAAGAAGGCTCAAGGTCATTGGCCACTGATAAAATGATGTCAAATCACATTATATCTAGAGCAGCTTTGATTAGACTGATCATGTCAACATCATACTTTCAAAATCGTAGCTAGCAGTCATCATCATGAATCAAGTCAACAATTTACTGGCAAATCCTTTTTAATCTTTGATCATATGAAGAGAAATTATGAAGAGAAATTATAGATAAAACATATCGGTGCTCATCGACCATTGGATATAAACGTTACACAACAAGTTGGAAATTGCAAATTCAACAGTGAGTGATTTGGAAGAAATCAGTGTCTAATTGCAAGCATTGTAAAGCAATCACTATCCTGCTATTCAGTGGAGTGGATGTGTGGTCCAAGTCTGGGTTTAAGTGTCTCTTTTCCAAGTTTAAAAGGGTAAACATTCAACATTGGCCGTGCTGTCAATCCAGCATGACTTCTACTGTGTTCAAAACAACTGGAAACTCAGAACTGGGAAATCTCAGACTTCAGTGAGTTCAAGACAACTGTGAACTCTGAAAGAAACAAGCTCTGACTGGGAAAAAACATTTTGAACGGTATTCCAACTTGGAATTCCAAGTCAGGAAACCGGGCTTCTTTCTAGAGCGCTGATCTGTAGATCACTAGCGTCATGATTCAACCTTGTTTTTTTCAGAGTTCCCAGTTGTTTTGAAAGCACCATAAATCCAGAGAATGACAGGCTGATGACAAAGTTGATGACAAAATTTGCCCACAAAGGACCGCCACGCCACCTTCCTGTTCAAGTGAGCACAGCACAGCAAGGTGAGTCCAAAAATTTCTTATATGCTACTGCATAAATTATGTAATATGCCAGGGAGATATGTATACTGTAGCTAAGAAAGTAATACTAACTGTATGTTGTGTAGTAAGCTGTTAGTAGCCCATGTGCCTCAGCTTAATAATTTCGTCCCTTTTCCCCTCATAATTTAGTCTACTGTTCTGACTTGGTGGTGGTCATGTAGCCTCTAGCCTGTTTTAGAGAAAAGTCATCATCGAATATTGTAAGAGCTTTCATTGTCTGCTTATATGCCCCCTTTATTTATCCTACGGTTCTGACTTGGGGTACAGGGAGAATACTGTAAGAAAGGCCCATGTTCTGAAATTCTGTCGCTGTACATTTCAAAAGTGCTGAACAAATAGTTATATTGACTATGTCCGTCCTAGCTCGCCCATTAAGTCTTATTGGAAATTACGGATTGTCTCTTAACCGCTCGTCCTCCCCTTATGTCATAGTTTGTACATCTCAATTGTCAGTAAAAATCACATTTGTTTAAGCAAGTCAGCCATATCAGCAATGTTTTTTTTAAAGCCAATAAATAAGGCTGAATGAACTGTTTCGCTGCCAGACAAGGCTCCGCTGACAGTCAGGTGTAGCAGTGGTAAGGTGTTGGGACTGCTGTTGGGACTCTGCTTTTGGAAAAGCTTTATGTAGGCTGTAACAGTTTGTGGGCACTGTTTGTCACCGATATAGTCCAATTAATATATTGTTTGGTGTTGCGTTCTGTAGTGGCTTTGCTGGCATGCATAAAAGATTTTGGGGGGAGTTTTCCCCACCAAGATTTACATGCTAAAATTGCCACTGATTACCCCAATTGTACTTCCTGATGTAGCAATATGTGCTGCCTTTCCACAACAATTACCTGAGTATGGCTATCTAACAATTACCTGAGTATGGCTATCTAACAATTACCTGAGTATGGTATCTAATAATTACCTGAGTATGGCTATCTAACAATTACCTGAGTATGGCTATCTAACAATTACCTGAGTATGGCTATCTAACAATTACCTGAGTATGGCTATCTAACAATTACCTGAGTATGGCTATCTAACAATTACCTGAGTATGGCTATCTAACAATTACCTGAGTATGGCTATCTAACAAATACCTGAGTATGGCTATCTAACAATTACCTGAGTATGGCTATCTAACAATTACCTGAGTATGGCTATCTAACAATTACCTGAGTATGGCTATCTAACAATTACCTGAGTATGGCTATCTAACAATTACCTGAGTATGGCTATCTAACAATTACCTGAGTATGGCTATCTAACAATTACCTGAGTATGGCTATCTAACAAATACCTGAGTATGGCTATCTAACAATTACCTGAGTATGGCTATCTAACAAATACCTGAGTATGGCTATCTAACAATTACCTGAGTATGGCTATCTAACAATTACCTGAGTATGGCTATCTAACAATTACCTGAGTATGGCTATCTAACAATTACCTGAGTATGGCTATCTAACAATTACCTGAGTATGGCTATCTAACAATAACCTTAGTATATCTTTTGAGCATGAAAATTCCAGCATTTTTTATCAGGTTATATATCATGTCAAGAGAGGCTATCATTTGGCTACTGTTTTTACATATGTTTCTGTTGGGTGTGATCATTTCTGATAATGCTTTTTATTACTTACCAAGTACACAATGCCTTGGCACTGTTGCCCCTCCTTACCTTTCCTCTCCATTCTCAGAGAGTGAGTAGAGTGAGTCACAACTCCTTGAGCCAAACACTGCATCCTCTCTTGTCCCGCCAACGGATCTCTTGTCCTTGATATTGCCATGGCAACCTTGAGAAATACATTATGGGTAACTCTCTCACTCACTTGAAATAGATCCAAGTATGTGAGCTGTGTGACTGTAATGCTTTGTGATCTGTGTGACTGTAATACTGTGAGCTGTGTGACTGTAATGCTGTGAGCTGTGTGACTGTATTGCTGTGAGCTGTATGACTGTAATGCTTTGTGATCTGTGTGACTGTAATGCTGTGAGCTGTGTGACTGTAATGCTGTGAGCTGTGTGACTGCAATGCTGTGAGCTGTGTGACTGTATTGCTGTGAGCTGTGTGACTGTAATGCTGTGAGCTGTGTGACTGTAATGCTTTGTGAGCTGTGTGACTGTATTGCTGTGAGCTGTGTGACTGTATTGCTGTGATCTGTGTGACTGTAATGCTGTGAGCTGTGTGACTGTAATGCTGTGAGCTGTGTGACTGTAATGCTGTGAGCTGTGTGACTGTAATGCTGTGAGCTGTGTGACTGTATTGCTGTGAGCTGTGTGACTGTATTGCTGTGATCTGTGTGACTGTAATGCTGTGAGCTGTGTGACTGTAATGTTGTGAGCTGTGTGACTGTAATGCTTTGTGATCTGTGTGACTGTAATGCTGTGATCTGTGTGACTGTAATGCTGTGATCTGTGTGACTGTAATGCTGTGAGCTGTGTGACTGTAATGCTGTGAGCTGTGTGACTGTAATGCTGTGAGCTGTGTGACTGCAATGCTGTGAGCTGTGTGACTGTAATGCTGTGAGCTGTGTGACTGTAATGCTGTGAGCTGTGTGACTGTATTGCTGTGAGCTGTGTGACTGTATTGCTGTGATCTGTGTGACTGTAATGCTGTGAGCTGTGTGACTGTAATGCTGTGAGCTGTGTGACTGTAATGCTTTGTGATCTGTGTGACTGTAATGCTGTGATCTGTGTGACTGTAATGCTGTGATCTGTGTGACTGTAATGCTGTGAGCTGTGTGACTGTAATGCTGTGAGCTGTGTGACTGTAATGCTGTGAGCTGTGTGACTGCAATGCTGTGAGCTGTGTGACTGTAATGCTTTGTGATCTGTGTGACTGTAATGCTGTGAGCTGTGTGACTGTAATGCTGTGAGCTGTGTGACTGTAATGCTGTGAGCTGTGTGACTGTAATGCTGTGAGCTGTGTGACTGTAATGCTGTGAGCTGTGTGACTGTATTGCTGTGATCTGTGTGACTGTAATGCTGTGAGCTGTGTGACTGTAATGCTGTGAGCTGTGTGACTGTAATGCTGTGAGCTGTGTGACTGTATTGCTGTGAGCTGTGTGACTGTAATGCTGTGAGCTGTGTGACTGTAATGCTGTGAGCTGTGTGACTGTATTGCTGTGAGCTGTGTGACTGTAATGCTGTGAGCTGTGTGACTGTAATGCTGTGAGCTGTGTGACTGTAATGCTGTGAGCTGTGTGACTGTAATGCTGTGATCTGTGTGACTGTAATGCTGTGAGCTGTGTGACTGCAATGCTGTGACCTGTGTGACTGTAATGCTGTGAGCTGTGTGACTGTAATGCTGTGAGCTGTGTGACTGTATTGCTGTGAGCTGTGTGACTGTAATGCTGTGAGCTGTGTGACTGTAATGCTGTGAGCTGTGTGACTGTAATGCTGTGAGCTGTGTGACTGTATTGCTGTGAGCTGTGTGACTGTAATGCTGTGAGCTGTGTGACTGTAATGCTGTGAGCTGTGTGACTGTAATGCTGTGATCTGTGTGACTGTAATGCTGTGACCTGTGTGACTGTATTGCTGTGAGCTGTGTGACTGTAATGCTGTGAGCTGTGTGACTGTAATGCTCTCAGAAATATGTGCTGCTGAGTGACAATATCGACACGCTGTTGTCAATGCATGAGACAGAAATGTGCGATATTTATACAAACTCCTCCTTATAACACATTGTTGGGAACTAACTACTAGTGACCCTATTGCTATCAAAACAGTTGACCTATTGGTTCCAAATTTGGACTCAAAGGTGTCAGTCAAGTATTTAATGGGAACAACACTTATCTACTTATCTACAGCCTGTCCCTCCCCATTCAGGGCACGTCAAGATGATTACTTCATTAACTGTGTTGACATGTTGCCTTACGCTGGTATCTATTAGCTAACACCTCCTGCCTTACTGAAGAGTCAACTCATTTTAATTGATGTGGCGTGGTCGTTTTACACACATACCAGTTTACACAGAGATGATTGTATTGATGGGCCTTTAAGCTCTGTGTGGCAGTTACAAATATCTTTCTCAACCTTTAACACCCCCCCCCCCCCCACCCCCCCCAGAAAGACCTAGAAAGGGTGTGTCTGGGTCTGGTTGTGGCTGAGTGTGTTTCAGAACTTATGCAACTCCCTCATGTCACGAGTGTTTTTAGTCCAATGAAGTGGTTTAGAATCAGGGGGTGGAGGTTGAATCACCACTACCATCCTCGTTAGCAAAATAACTCACATATTATTCATTTGTTTACTCCTTTTCGTGGAAAGGTTTTGACATATTTAGAAGGACTGATTCACTTATGGTGCTTCCATAAGCGTTCTTCTTTAGTGAGGATATCAAATGCACTGCGGTAAAATATCTGTTTTCATGCAAAGCCCACATTATTTTCCAGGGTTGGGTACGTTACTTTTTAAATTTAATCAGTTACAGTTACTAGTTACCTGTCCAAAATTGTAATCAGTAACGTAACTTTTGGATTACCCAAACTCTTTAATGTAATCTGATTATTTCCCCTTTACGTAGATGGCCATACAAGGATGTTGCATTTTACTTTACAGGTTGGTTATGTAGGCTTCTTCCCTTTGCTTTCTACTACAGATAATAATATGATTAGACTATATCTTTACAATAAAAACCAAAATCTGTCAGATTCACATTCTCAATACTCCTTGATCTTCAAGAATAGAATTTGGAAATATGGAAATATAGATGTTGCTGTCATGGAGGACTGATTGGGCTCATTGTTGACAAATAAATGTTTCTGTCATGGAATGGCATGCTTTGAGCACTACCGGAAGGTGCTATTTGCATATGAAAATGTATGCCATATGCTGCATTTGCTATAGGCCTAATGTTTACGTTTTTTGTTAGTGACACTTAGATATTAGTCTATATAAATAGTGCACAAGTTTGAGCATGTGTCCGTTAGGCCTATGGATTATTTATAATTTATTCAGCACAAATTAGATTGAGCAATAAAAGCCCCACTCGTGGTGTTCTTAAATTGTCGTTGACAGTATGGAGCACAAGACCACGGAGGAGTTTAGAAAGAACTCCCTCAAAACTTTTATTCCATAGGCTGGGATCCGCATGCAGCTGTTGCAAGAGCACCTTTTCACTGCCTGTCCACTGGTCACAAAAAACAATGATTGTTAGGCAGCTTAAACTTCTTCAATTCAACCATTATTGGGTTCAAATACGCATGTCCACAGCCATTCACAAAAACCACAATCTGTAAGACTAAAATAGCTAAATGAGATAGCAGCAGTGTGATTCACATCAATGTGCTATGTACAGTGGGGTCTGAAATTATTGACACCCTTGAAAAAGATGAGCAATAATGACTGTATAAAATAAATTATTCAAATACTGAACTATATTGCATGCAAAAAAATGCTACATTATATTATTTTATGCTAATACAATTGCTCAGACAAAGATATTTTGTTTAACAAGTCATACTTTTTTTCTCTCACAAAGGTAAGGGGTAAAAATTATTATAAATAAAGTAGTTTAGTATTTGGTCCGATATTCCTAGTACGCAATGACTACATCAAACTTGTGACTCTACGAACTTGTTGGATGTGTTTGCAGTCCGTTTTGGGTCAGATTATTTTGTGCCCAATAGAAATGAATGGTAGATAATGTGTTGTGTCATTTTGGAGTCAGTTTTATTGTAAATAAGAATATAATATTTTTTTAACACTTCTACATTCATGTGGATGCTACTATAATTACGGATAATCCTGAATGAATCGTGAATAAATGTTCCAATTGTAAAAAATATGTAACCTTAATTTAACTAGACAAGTCAGTTAAGAACAAATTCTTATTTACAATGACAGCCTACCCCGGACGATGCTGGGGCAATTGTGCGCCGCCCAATGGGACTCCCAATCACGGCCGGTTGTGATACAGCCTGGATTCAAACCAGGGTGTCTGTAGTGACACCTCAAGCATTGAGATGCAGTGCCTTAGACCGCTGCGCCACTCGGGAGCACCAATAGTGATGAGTGAGAAAGTTACAGAGGGTCAAAGATCATACCCCCAAGACAGTTTAACCTCTCACCATTTCCAAAAACAGGGAAGGTTATCATGTCTTGGGGGTATGATCTTTGACTCCTGCAGTTATCCAAACTGATATCCGTATCGTACAAACTTAAACTTGCACCTGTTTTCAATGTTGATTTGAATGTCATTGAGAAGACAGAAATGTGTGAGAGAGAAAATATTGTCACAAACATCCTTTCTGAATTGAAAAGTAATCATCTACTTTTTCAAAAGTATCTGTAATCTGATTACAATATTTTTGCTGGTAATGAAACGGATTACAGTTCCAGGTTTAAATCAGTAACATGAAACCCGTTACTCCTGAACCCAGTCACCTACAACCAGCACCATAATAGATTTTACGTCACATGGTGTTCATGTAGAACGTTTCAACTATTGGTACTCAAGTTGCCATCGCTGACAAGTTCAACTCTTACCCTAATAGGGCCGGAGCCTGCTGGTTTTCTATTCTAATAATTAATTGCACACACCTGGTGTCCCAGGTTTAAATCAGTCCCTGATTAGAGGGGAACAATGAAAAAAATGCATTGGAACTGGCTTCAAGGTCCAGAGTTGAGTTTGAAGGACATACAGTAAGAGATGTAAGGTGTAAAGCAATTGCTCTCTACCATACTAAACTGCTGAAATGTGACCCCGCCTTTTAAATTTCACATACCCTTTTCTTACCCAAGTTAGGTTGAGAGAGAAAAGGCAAGGAAATAAATAACATGTGTGTCGATGGAAAAGCCTGGTCTTACTCAGCGCTATGGCCCTGAGCCCATTTTGAACATTGCCCTCAAAGTGGGTTTCTGACTCCAGTTTGGCTGGAACATTCTCTCTCTCCCATTCAGGAGCATTTCCTGCTCAGTGAATACAGAGGCTCTTTATTCGAATGATGTGTGTGTGTGGCTTCTGCCTGCTAGCTTTTATGCTGTTCTTGGAGGATAGATATTACCTGTGATCTTTCTTTCACTTTAATAAAACTCACACATGCTGTGCTGTCCTTCAGTGATCCTTCTCCGCTTTGCTTCACTGCGCCTTTCGCTGCCACACCCACTGTCGTTATGGAAACAGGGTTACCACAGATCACTGATGACTTTTCCAGATACTCTTGACTTAGAAAGTTGAGGGATGTTGCCATGGACACGGAGATAAGTATAGCCACACAATGAGTAATCACTTGTGAGGATATACCGCAAAAAATGCATAGTGGATAATTTGTGACTAAAGTGGTTTTGACGATTGAACAGTGCAAGCCCATTCACAGACATACAAATGCACGCAGCAAGAATAGATTTGCAAGTTCAAACATTGTAGTTCACCAACAAATGTAAATATACAGTGTATCCTCCTGGCACATTTCCTGTGCAGACTAAACTGTAACAATACAAAGACAAATAAATTGACGTTGTGACTTTGAATGGAGAGGAAGCACTGGGCTTATGCTTGTTTATAAGCCAACTTCTACAGTTGGTGATTTCCTAGTTGGCAGGTTTATGAGGTAAAAGATTTTTGAATTGTAGTCCACTTCCTCTTCCCTGTCCTTACGATCGGAATCATTGTTTTAGTTATGTGTCTGGTTTCATCTGGCATCAAAACATAGAGCTCATAACAAAAAGAATCAAACAACTCTTCATTATCAATCACTTTCATCTCGTTATAAAAACATTCTCTCAAATGAGAAAGTTCTATTCCAACCTCGTGAGGCAAACACAGTAGTGGTTCAGACCACAAATCGCCCCAGAGCTGTCCAGACATGCAGTAATCAGTGTAGAATTTGGTGGTTGACTAATGCTTAAGGAAGAGTGTTCATGTAAAACCTACAGCAAAGCCCTCAAGACGTGAAAGAAGCTAAACATTATACAATCACACACGAAGCTGACTCATCGTGTAAACTTTATAAACCACTTCTCTATTGGTAGTATTTTTGCTGCCAACATGGATACAGGGATTCTCAAACAATGAGCATTATGCTTCTTAGTCACTTTGACGAGGGCTCTTGGAGAACAATAAGCTGAACAAACAGTTGTGGTTTATCCATAGACTATAAGGGTTTATCACTGACTTGTGTTACTGCTTATTGTGTTAAGGTTCAAAGTACCTTTATTTGGAGTTAGAAGGACAGAGATCGGTGCTTTATAAAAACATATAGTGTATGAATCTTATGAATTTAAATAATAAAAACTTAGTGAGAATTAATGTTTTATATTTCAATTCAATAAATGGAAATGTGATTCTCCCTAGAGAGCGCCAAGTGTAATGCTAATACTGTGTTTAATGTTGTAGTTGTACTTCCAGAAAGCTGAAGGATATTGGGAAACTGCATGGAAAATAAAATTAACCTGGAAGACTTTGGCATCAGCCTTGGAAAGTGTAAAGAGTATTTTTGGTTTGAGTGGGAAACTCCAGTCGAGAATTTGTACCCTTGGAGGGAAAACTGTCACTTACCTCAACATCTGGCTTTTCTCTGACTGCTATCCCTCCAACATTATTTCATCATATGTCACAGTGCACTGACAAATCACTTTGGAGGTTTGGGTGCAGGTGTGCTGCTGGTGAGTGTTCATGTGTGTCTGTGGCAGAAAGGTACAGTAATCTTTCCAACAGGACTCAAAAGTGACCTGTCTGAACAGGTGTGTACGCTTTCTCACCACTGAGCTGATCCAGTACTCAAAGCAGTGATGTTCACAGATGTGTGTTAAAGATACATTCATGAAAATAGCCTGTCTGTGAAGCAATCCTCAAGGTAATCACCATGAGATATCTACTATAAACATGACTCACACATTGCACCTACCCGGATGAGGGGTCGTTTCTGAATTCCTGGGCACCTTGATATGGAGACATGAGAGGTGACTAATCTCTGTCTCCTCAGGTGAAGGTTAAACCAGGGTGTGGCCTCCCTTCAACCCTCAGTTCCTCCTACAGTGCCTTCGGAAAGTATTCCAAAACATTTCTGCAGCATTGAAGGTCCCCAATAACACAATGGCCTCCATCATTCTTAAATGGAAGAAGTTTGGAACCAACAACACTGTCCAAGAGCTGGCTGCCCGGCCAAACTGAGTGATGGGGTGAGAAGGGACTTGGTCAGGGAGGTGAGCAAGAACCCGATGGTCAATCTGACAGAGCTCTAGAGTTTCTCTGCAGCACTCCACCAATCAGGCCTTTTTATTTTATAGTTTTGTTTTTTTCACCTTTATTTAACCAGGTAGGCCAGTTGAGAACAAGTTCTCATTTACAACTGCAATCTGGCCAATATAAAGCAAAGCAGTGCGACACAAACAACAACACAGCGTTACACATTGAATAAACAAACACACAGTCAATAACACAATAGTAAGATAAGGGAGGTAAGGCAATAAATAGGCCATAGTGGCGAAACAATTACAATGTAGCAATTAAACACTAGAGTGATAGACGTGGGAGAAGACAAAAAATGTCTTCATTCATTCATTACAGATGGGCTATGTATAGGTGCAGTGATCTGTGAGCTGCTCTGACAGCTGGTACTTAAAGTTAGCGAGGGAGATATGAGTCTCCAGCTTCAGTGATTTTTGCAATTCGTTCCAGTCATTGGCAGCAGAGAACTGGAAGGAAAGACGACCAAAGGAGGAATTGGCTTTGGGGATGACCAGTGAAATATACCTGCTGAAGCGCGTGCTACGGGTGGGTGCTGCTATGGTGACCAGTGAGCTGAGATAAGGCGGGGCTTTACCTAGCAAAGACTTATAGATGACCTGGAGCCAATGGGTTTGGCGACGGATATGAAGCAAGGGCCAGCCAACGAGAGCATACAGGTCGCAGTGTTGGGTAGTATATGGGGATTTGGTGACAAAACGGATGGCACTGTGATAGACTGCATCCAATTTGCTGAGTAGAGTGTTGGATAATATTTTGTAAATGACATCGCCGAAGTCATTGATCAGTAGGATAGTCAGTTTTATGAGGGTATGTTTTGCAGCATGAGTGAAGGATGCTTTGTTGCGAAATAGGAAGCCGATTCTAGATTTAATTTTTGATTGGAGATGCTTAATGTGAGACTGGAAGGAGAGTTTACAGTCTAACCAAACACCTAGGTATTTGTAGATGTCCACATATTCTAAGTCCTTGGCCAGGTCTATGAATACGGCTGCACAGTATGGTCTCTTATCGATGGAGGTTATGATATCGTTTAGGACCTTGAGCGTGGCTGAGGTGCACCCATGACCAGCTCAGAAACCAGATTGCATAGCGGAGAAGGTACGGTGGGATTCAAAATGGTCGGTGATCTGTTTGCTAACTTGGCTTTCGAAGACCTTAGAAAGGCAGAGTAGGATAGATATAGGTCTGTAGCAGTTTGGGTCTAGAGTGTCTCCCCCTTTGAAGAGGGGGATGACCGCGGCAGCTTTCCAATCTTTGGAGATCTCAAACGATCAGGCCTTTAAGGTAGAGTTGCCAGACGGAAGCCACTCCTCAGTAAAAGGAACATGACAGCCTGCTTGGAGTTTGCCAAAAGGCACTTAAAAACTCACAGACCATGAGAAACAAGATTCTCTGATCTGATGAAACTAAGATTGAACTCATTGACCTGAATGCCAAGCGTCACGTCTGGAGGAAACCTGGCACCCAGTGAAGCATGGTGGTGGCAGCATCATGCTGTGGGGATGTTTTTCAGCGGCAGGGACTGGGAGACTAGTCAGGATCGAGGGAAAGATGAACGGAGCAAAGTACAGAGAGATCCTTGATGAAAACCTGCTCCAGAGTGCTCAGGACCTCAGACTGGGGCGAAGGTTCACCTTCCAACAACACAATGACGCTAAGCACACAGCCAACACGGGACAAGTCTCTGAATGTCCTTGAGTGGCCCAGCCAGAGTCCAGACTTGAACCCGATCAAACATCTCTGGAGAGACCTGAAAATAGCTGTGCAGCAACACTCCCCATCCAACCTGACAGCGATTGAGAGGATCTGCAGAGAAGAATGGGAGAAACTCCCCAAATGCAGGTGTTCCTAGCTTGTAGTGTCATACCCAAGAAGACTCGAGGCTGTAATCGCTGCCAAAGGTGCTTCAATAAAGTACTGAGTCTGAATACTTATGTGATATTTCTGTTTTTCTTTTTTATCAGCAAAAATGTAAAAAATCCTGTTTTGCTTTGCCATTATGGGGTATTGTGTGTAGATTGATGAGGGGAAAAAACTATTTAATAAAGGCTGTAACCTAACAAAATGTAGAAAAAGTCAAGGGGTGTGAATCCTTTCTGAAGGCACTGTACCTACCAACCCACCCACACATACATACTGCATATCAAATCAAATCAAATCAAAGTTTATTTGTCACGTGCGCCGAATACAACAGGTGTAGACCTTACAGTGAAATGCTTATTTACAAGCCCTTAACCAACTATGCAGTTAAAAAAATTGAGTTAAGAAAATATTTACTAAATAAACTAAAGTAAAAAATACAATAAAAAACAATAACGAGGCTATAAATAGGGGGTACCGGTACCGAGTCAATGTGCGGGAGTACAGGTTAGTCGAGGTGGGGGGGGGTCAATGTAAATAGTCCGGGTGGCCATTCGATTAATTGTTCAGCAGGGATAGGGCTTAGGGATAGAAGCTGTTAAGGAGCGTTTTTGGACATAGATTTGGCGCTCCGGTACTGTTTGCCGTGCGGTAGAGGAGAGAACCTTCTATGACTTGGGTGACTGGAGTCTTTGATCAAATGTATAACTTCATATTAAACCAAATCGTTTCACTCAGGACTACTGGTTTCAGTTCTATTTTCAGCCAACTTACAAGCAAATACTTTATGAATTTATTGTTATAAATCAACTTGCAAGCTTCCTAGTCAATTAGCCTGCTAATGTTAGCCCTACCAGCCTGCAATGTTACGCTACACTAAACACCTAGCTTACAGCTACTGTACATTAAAGTAAACCAACGTTTTGGAAATACATAACCCCATCTAACCATTTATCAAAGAATGTTAGCTATATGCAGTTATCTTCGCCAGCAAGCTAGCGAGCCAGATAGCCAGCCAGCTAACGTTAGCTATTTAGCCAACTACTTATTAGCCTAACCAGCCAAGCCAACCAGCATGGTTATGGTCAGGAAGCTATAGCCCAACTACTGGAGAGCAGCTAAACACAACTAACACAACACAACTAAAGCATAACTGCAAATTAAAAGCAAAGGGGGAGCAGAGACTTACAGATTGATGGTTTTGGCCCTTCTGATGGTAAAACTTTTAAAAGAATGGAGGCTGTGTTAGCTACCCAAGCAAAGGGGAGGAGGGCACTTCACCGGGCCGATATCCAAAATATATAGATTCCCGATGTCTGTCAGCTAGCTAGCGCACTAGCACTAAGTCAAGGTGGAAAAAGTTACAAAACTCCCGTAGCCTACTTCCCAGAGAACATTTTTGACAAAGTTGACAAAACCAAAAAAGGAGAACAGACGAGGTACTACATAATTAGAGCAAGAAGGTATGATTTTCTCTTTCATTTTGAGCCCATGGCAAAAAGGCACCAGAGCCTGTGATGCTAACGGGGTTTCACTAGGTAACACAGCCAAAAAGTATGTGAATAGCATGAGGTGTGGCTAACGTTAGCCAGCTTGAGCTAGCTACCGAGCTAGCATGCGAACTCGGTAGCAGAGAGCAGATACTGTACATGATGTTGATAAATAGTGCATTGTGGGTAGTTTAGAAGTTGGAAATAAGTTGATAAATATGTAATAACCCAAAAAATAACTATTTTTGTACTTATAGTTAACCAGATGGTGACTACAGCTAAATTACTAAGTCTTTGACCACACTGTGTTGTTACATTGGTGAGTACAAATTCATGCTTCCTACCCTTTAAATAGAGTATATATCTTGATTCTTCTGTAGCTACTCTTGATTCCTCTGTAGCTACTTTTGATTTCTCTGTAGTTACTTTTGATTCCTTTGTAGTGAATCTTGATTGAAAAGCTGGGCTTGGGGATGGCTCTCTCAACCAAAACATTTGTCATTGCTAGTACTGTACACTATAATGGAAAACTGTAATTTATATGGTACTTTTGGGTATAATAAACAGTAAAATACTGTGAAATGTTTAGCTGCTGCATGCTGTACATTTTGGTGCATGTTGTGGGTGGGCAAAGAATTGCTGTGTTTCGAATGGTACTGCAATCCCACCACACAGAATACAGTACCGTACCATATTTTTGGAGTGCCGAAAACCTTTTGATCACTAGTGTGTGCAAAGTATTGTTGTTTCTACTCATTTGTTGCACCTGTTAGGGTTGAGCATTTTGCCATGTCCTTTTGGTCTGTTTTGCCCTGTAGTCGCTGCCAGTTTGGAAGCCTTTGTTAAGTCCTCTAGAAGTACAAGTGATACGAAACACAAATATAAATTGATATGCTGTAATGTGTAAACACAAATACCTAGCAGGCAACCTGCTTGCGCTGCAGGGGTCAGCAGCTGTTTTACGGGTGTTTTTAAGCTAATCTTAACTTTTTTGTACATAATGTCTCCGCCATCATTTCCTATGACCGAAACAGCTTATGGACATTAGAACAGCGATCATTAACCTCAATTTGGATGACAATTTCTACTTCAACAAGTCGACAGTTCTGGACTTTCTGCTTACTCTGGACCAGGCCATAATCCCCGGGACTCGAAAGAGGAAGTGACGACGCAAAAGAGGCAAACAAGCCGGCATCCGAATGAGAATACTTTGGCGAGCAAATAAACCGTCTCTACTCTGCGTTCTATTGGAAAATGTACATTCAATAGAGAACAAACTGGATGAGCTCTGCTTAACAACTGAATAACTGTAATATTCTTTGTTTCTCGGAGTTGTGGCTGAACAAGGACATGGATAATATACATCTTGCTGTTTTTTCCAAGCATCATCTAGACCGAATGGCAGCCTTGACTCACATGGCATCTATTCTGCCCTACCTAGAAAAAAGGCAGTTACTGCTCATTTGTTCGAAAATGTGTTAATGTCATTTTTGCTGTATTAAATACATGCTTAATCATGTGGACAAGTATCCTGCCTCTGCTGTATTGTGTTTTGGAGAAAATGGGGGTCATGTTAGCAGTAACTGCATAAAGTTACTGTGAACGCCGCAGCCCGTCTGGTGTTCAACCTTCCCAAGTTCTCTCACGTCACCCCGCTCCTCCGCTCTCTCCACTGGCTTCCAGTTGAAGCTCGCATCCGCTACAAGACCATGGTGCTTGCCTACGGAGCTGTGAGGGGAACGGCACCTCCGTACCTTCAGGCTCTGATCAGGCCCTACACCCAAACAAGGGCACTGCGTTCATCCACCTCTGGCCTGCTCGCCTCCCTACCTCTGAGGAAGTACAGTTCCCGCTCAGCCCAGTCAAAACTGTTCGCTGCTCTGGCACCCCAATGGTGGAACAAACTCCCTCACGACGCCAGGTCAGCGGAGTCAATCACCACCTTCCGGAGACACCTGAAACCCCACCTTTTTAAGGAATACCTAGGATAGGATAAAGTAATCCTTCTAACCCCGCCCCCCCCCCCCCCCCCTTAAAAGAGTTAGATGCACTATTGTAAAGTGGTTGTTCCACTGGATATCATAAGGTGAATGCACCAATTTGTAAGTCGCTCTGGATAAGAGCGTCTGCTAAATGACTTAAATGTAAATGTAAATGTAAACCAAGGTAAATAAAAGCACATTTTCTCAGTTCCACGCTATGAGCAGTTACTGCTTTGGTAGGGCAGTATCGTTGATAAAGGTTCCTGAATTCCTTGGCACCTTGGAGACGTCAGAGGTGACTTATCTCTGTCTCTCAATGCCTCCTACCCTCCTACCCACGCACACATACCGTTCACCCATGCACCCTAAGACTCTGACTATCAGCCACACCCTGGCCATAGAGGTATTGTAGAATGTGCAGGTTCTGAATGCGGTATTTACATAAAAACATACACACTCCTACCATATGTTTCTCAATATTGCAGTGAGTGCATATCTGTCTTAGCTGCAGTGTTTCCACATTGTAGTTTGTGTACAAATGACACTGATAAACCGAGGAGGTTATGTTGGATGGAGCATATGCTATCCAGCTCAAATTAGATTATAATAAGAACATGAGAGGTCATGTTCTTGACATTATGTAAGTAACCCTAGTCTGACTGAGGACAGAAACAGTTCTAAAAGTCATAATGTGGTCCTGGTCTGAGAATTAACCACAGTTATTGTCAGTTCCAAAAAACAATCAATAAGTTACTAGTACTGTGCGTATTTCCTTTTACATTGGTTGTATAGATGGATTGTGCACACTGAAGGAGGCCTTTAAACGTTATTTAATAGAGTCTATTCTTGTATAAGTACACAAGGGAAATGAATAGTTGACTTGCCAAACCTGAGAGGATAGTTTTATTCAAGTTGGCTCCCGAGTGGTGGAGCAGTCTAAGGCACTGCGTCGCAGTGCTAGAGGTGTCACTACAGACCCTGGTTTGATTCCAGGCTGTATCACAACTGGCCGTGATTGGGAGTCCCATTGTCACGTTTACTCCCGCTCCTCCGGTCAGCGTCGTCCGGTCAGCGTCATCCGCGCATCAGGGAGGGGGTACTGTCACGTTTACTCCCGCTACCCCTCTCCAGTGCTCGACGTCGCCAGTTGTCTCATCCTTACGCACGCCTGCCACCATCGTTACGCGAACCTGCGCCTCATGACACTCACCTGGACTCCATCACCTTCCTGATTACCTCCCCTATATCTGTCACTCCCCTTGGTTCTTTCCTCAAGCGTTATTGACTCTGTTTCTGTCTATATGCTTTTTGTGTTTCTTGTTTTGTACTATGTTCTAGTTATTATTACATTTGCACTCCATGTACTTGCTTCCCGACTCCCAGCGTACACGTTACCGAATAACGCCTCACCAAGGGGAAGCAACAGGGATTTTTCTTTTTATTACTGGTGACGTCGGGTCCAAGTGCCGAGGCGGAAGCAACCAGGGATGCCTCAGCTGGCTCGTTAGGCTTCCATGCCTCAGCTGGCTCGTTAGGCTTCCATGCCTCAGCTGGCTCGATAGGTTCTCAAGCCTCATGCGGCTCGTCAGGATCCATGCCTCAACCGGCTCAACAGGTTCCCGCACCTCAGCTGGCTCTACAAGTTCCCACCTTTCAGCCGGCTCTACAGGTTCCCACGCCTCAGCTGGCTCTACAAGTTCCCGCGCCTCAGCTGGCTCTACAGGTTCCCGCGCCTCGGCCGGCTCGTCAGGATCCATGCCTCAACCGGCTCAACAGGTTCCCACCTTTCAGCCGGCTCTACAGGTTCCCGCGCCTCAGCTGGCTCTACAAGTTCCCGCGCCTCAGCTGGCTCTACAGGTTCCCGCGCCTCAGCTGGCTCTACAGGTTCCCGCGCCTCAGCTGGTTCTACAGGTTCCTGCGCCTCAGCTGGCTCTACAAGTTCCCGCGCCTCAGCTGGCTCTACAAGTTCCCGCGCCTCCGCTGGCTCTACAGGTTCCCACGCCTCAGCTGGTTCTACAGGTTCCCGCGCCTCAGCTGGCTCTACAGGTTCCCGCCCCTCAGCTGGCTCTACAGGTTCCCGCGCCTCAGCTGGCTTTACAGGTTCCTGCACCTCAGCAGAAGCGACCGGTCCGCTCCTGGTCCTCGGGACCGTCCCCCTAAATATTTATATATTTATAGAATTGAGCATAATGATTATGACTAGATGACAGGAAAAAACTGTTTCATTCAGTTACTGGCCCAACGCTCTAACCACTAGGCTACCTGCCACCCTATGCTGGGCTTGAACCATTGATCCTCAGCTTCACAACACATGTGACCGCCCTCTTTGATAATGTGCAAACCGATTGAGCAAAACAAAAGGTACCTCATTTCAAGCTTGTTGTGGCGTGAGCTTACGGTCTTAACTCCGCTACAAGTGTTGTTATGTGTTGATCCTGTTGGACTCTATGCATGTTTGTGTGATTACATCTAGGTTTTTAGATCCATTGACGTCAGGTCCAACCGTCCAAGTACAGTGCCTTCAGATAGTATTCCACATGTTGTTGTGTTAGAGCCTGAATGAAAAATGTATTTTAAAAATATATGTTTTGTCACCCATATACACACACTACCCTATAATAACAAAGTGAAAACATGTTTTTAGAAATGTTTGCACATTTATTGAAAATTAAGTACAGAAATATCTTATTTACTTTAGTATTCACAGCCTTGAGTCAATACATGTTAGAATCACATTTGACAGCGATTACAGGTGTGTCTTTCTGGGTAAGTCTCTAAGAGCTTTGCACACCTGGATTATACAACATTTGCACATTATTCTTTCATTTGCATTATTATTCTGTCAAGTTGGTTGTTGATCATTGCTAGACAGCTATTTTCAAGTCTTGCCATAGAATTTCAAGACGATTTAAATCCAAACTGTAACTAGGCCACTAAGGAACATTCAATGTCATCTTGGTAAGCAGCTCCGGTGTAAATTTGGCCTTGTGTTTTAGGTTATTGTCCTGCTGAAAGGTGAATTTATCTACCAGTGTCTGTTGGAAAGCAGACTGAGCCAGGTTTTCTTCTAGGATGTTGCTTGTGCTTAGCTCTATTTTGTTGCTTTTTATCCTAAAAAACTCTGTAGTCCTTGTTGATGACAAGCATACCCATAACATGATGCAGCCACCAAACATAACACTTTGAATTCAGGACATAAAGTTAATTTCTTTGCCACATTTTTTGCAGTTTTACTGTAGTGCCTTTTTGCAAACAGGATGCATGTTTTGGAATATTTTTATTCTGTACACGCTTCCTTCTTTTCACTCTGTCATTCAGATTAGTATTGTGGAGTAACTACAATGTTGTTGATCCATTGTCAGTTGTCTCCTATCACAGCCATTAAACTCTATAACTGTTTTAAAGTCACCATTGGCCTCATGGTGAAATCCCTGAGCGGTTTCCTTCCTCTACGGCAACTGATTGATGAAGGACGCCTGTATCTTTGTAATGACTGGGTGTATTGATACACCATCCAAAGTGTAATTAATAACTTCACCATGCTCAAGGGGATATTCAATATCTGCTTTTTTAACCCACCTACCAATAGGTATCCTTCTTTCTGAGGCATTGTTCGACTACGGGACCTTACAGATAATTGTATATGTGGGGAACCGAGATGAGGTAGTCATTCAAAAATCAAGTTAAACACTATTATTGCACAGAGTGAGTCCATGAAACGCATTTATGTGACTTGTTAAGCACATTTTTACACCTGAACTTATTTCAGCTTGCCATAACATAGGTGTTGAATACTTATTTACTCAAGACATTTCACCTTTTCATTCTTAACTAATTAGTAAACATGTATAGAAATATAAATCCACTTTGACATTATGGGGTATTGTGTGTAGGCCAGTGACACAAAATCTCAATATAATCCATTTTAAATTAAGGCTGTTCCATAACAAAATGTGAAATAAGTCAAGGGGTGTGGATACTTTCTGAAGGCACTGTATATGGTCTTGTTGAACCTTACCTGGGCCCTTATGTATGCTTGGGTGTGTCTGTGTGTTTGCGCAACAGCATATAGTTGATTGCAATATTTACATTGCACTGCTCTAATGTTTGGGTGTAAATTGAGGGCCTCAGAGCACACTGGTCTAATGTGGTTTGGTTAGTGATAGAGTGGGCTGTGTCGTGGCTGCTACTTACTACTCACATAAACATAACGATTTGGGATGTATGGCTATTGGCTAATGGCTAATGGCTAATGGCTAATGGCTAATGGCTAATGGCTAATGGCTAATGGCTAATGGCTAATGGCTAATGGCTAATGGCTAATGGCTAATGGCTAATGGCTAATGGCTAATGGCTAATGGCTACTATGTAAATTAAATGCACAAAATGGAATTCCCTTGTTTAGATTTGTCATCTATAAGTCCATGCTAGGTAAAGCTCCGCCTTATCTCAGTTCACTGGTCACGATAACAACACCCACCCGTAGCACGCGCTCCAGCAGGTATATCTCACTGATCATCCCAAAAGCCAACACCTCATTTGGCCGCCTTTCCTTCCATTTCTCTGCTGCCTGTGACTGGAACGAATTGCAAAAATCGCTGAAGTTGGAGACTTTTATTTCCCTCACCAACTTTAAACATCTGCTATCTGAGCAGCTAACCGATCGCTGCAGCTGTACATAGTCCATCTGTAAACAGCCCACCCAATTTACCTACCTCATCCCCATACTGTTTTTATTTATTTACTTTTCTGCTCTTTTGCACACCAGTATCTCTACATGCACATGATCATCTGATGATTTATCACTCCAGTGTTAATCTGCTAAATTATAATTATTCGCTCCTATGGCCTATTTATTGCCTACCTCCTCATGCCTTTTGCACACAATGTATATAGACTCATTTTTTCCCCTACTGTGTTATTGACATGTTTATTGTTTACTCCATGTGTAACTCTGTGTTGTTGTCTGTTCACACTGCTATGCTTTATCTTGGCCAGGTCGCAGTTGTAAATGAGAACTTGTTCTCAACTAGCCTACCTGGTTAAATAAAGGTGAAATAAAATTAAAAATTAAAAAGAGGTGAAACGCGTGAATCTGTTTGAAGATCTGTTTTTGAGTAAATAGAAATTCAGTATTCTGTATTGCCTTGGGAGTAACTCAGGAAAGTGTCTCTGATGTGTAGGAGGGGATGTTACATTCCCTATAGGCAGACCAGAGTAGCAAACATCTGTCATCAGGCCTGTAATCTGAACCATGTCACGTGAGGAGGTGAGAGAGTGGACAAAGCTAGAAACTTCTTTTGAATGTCTACCAACTTCAGCGTTGAAGTACAGCGTGATGAACTTTCCGCTCAGAAACATAGTGTAGAGGAGAGAGAAGCTATTTTTAAAATGTGCAGTTTGAGAAACTGTTGGCTTAGTTTGAGGATTGTGGATCAGAATGTTGTGGTTAGTGACTCACTGGATTCCCCGGAGATTACTGAGTTTCTGGCATGGGAACCTGCGATAGACGATATCGCTCATCTCACACTTAATTACAAAAAAGTACAGAACAAAGTGTCTTATCTATGCAAACTAACAAAGACACATTACAACATTTGCCAGCACACCTCTAAAGGGAGGTAAAGGTATGTCAGTTGGCATAGATAGAATGAGATCTACAACATTGATAGAAACCTTTGTGTAGACTGTAGACTTTATCTCAAATATCACCTTCCTCGCCCTGTGAAGTATTTATGTACCATGAGCCAAAGTGATAAAGTAAAACACAATAGCAGAGTAAAACAGGAGGCACTCACGAAAGAAACCATTTATGGTCTGACTCATTCCCCAAAGGCTGCTTCTGGTTAAGAAACAAACATTTGAAAATCTTAATTCTAGCTCTCAATTTCTGGATCTGTAGTTCTCAGCTCGCCAGTCATGACTCATAAAATGTTATTATATCTGGAGCGGATGGGGCTTTTGACTACTCCCTGCCACAGAGGTGCAGATGTATTATGTGCTGCCTGCCTGCTCATGAACTGGCCAAAAAGAGCCCAGAACTTGAAACGAGGGGCTGTATAAAACAAAGAAACAAGAGAGCAAACACTGTAAAGCACTGTGGGTAAATATTTCCCCCTGTGTTGCTGGCGTTGCCAACCAGATTTTTTCCTCTTTGGATGAGGCTAGCATGGGCCAAGAGTCCACGAAGACCATAGCCCTTTGTCCAGGCCTCTTTTACAGCAGGGAGGACTGGGAGCTTTTGGTCGGTGTGAAAAGCTTGCAGGTATGATGGCAGGGGATAGGAATGCACTGAAACGGGCAGACAGAGAGGAGGAGAGGGGGTGAGGGGTTGGAGAGGTGGAGTTAGAGGGCGGTAGAGAGTGAGCAGTAGTGCTGTGGAAGAGATGCAGTAGGGATAAAGATTAATTGGCTTCAGGAAAAAAACATGTGAGGTGTTCAATTCCTCACCTCTTCTGTCCACAACCCATAATCCCACTCTCTCCAGCTCTATAAAAATAGGCATTTTGCCTGCTCCAGCCTGCCACCTCACCTATGACCTTATGTTAAAGGTGCCTGAGAGAATAGGAATATTCAATCTACAAACAAGCCACTATTGTGCTACACTTTGTTGAATGCTAAAGAATGTTAAAAGGTGGCCATGTGTATTTCTTATCTCATTGTTATTTCACTCAGGACTCCGACCCTGTTTTGATAGTGAGCTGCTTTGGTTATTCTCAGAGAAGGATCACTCCCTGCACAATCTTTTAGTCAGGCATTTTGGTGAATTATGAAGAGACCTGCCCTGTGGTTAGGGTTGCTGGAGGGGTTTAGGTTAGGGTTTAAGGTTTAAGTGTGTGGGAGAGGGGTACAAGGGAGACAGAAGAGCTAGCAGAAAAAGTATATTGTGTTACCCAATCCAGATTCCAGATCTGGGGCCAAATCTTTGATGTGTGTCGCACTTCTGTATCTGGTCTTATTGCGTAACCTTTCTCCCAATTCAATATTCACACATATTCTGTCCTTCTGGCCAGTCAGATCTTGTTGTGTGTAAAATCAATCACCTGATGTCCGTTTTACTTAAGCGATATCTTAAGGAGAGGTCACAAAGTCAAACCTCAGAACATGGGGCCCTTTTAGGTTGTTTTCCTGTTGATATTCAGAGCAATTATCAATGCCCGGCTGTGGGGTGGCTTTGGAGATCTGTTTCCTTACATGGGCCTTGGAACAAACGCTCTTTTGACAGTTTTCCAATGGGCCCACTAGTTGTTACTTTAGTTGATTACGTTGAGAATGTGTGACAAGTATTGTGAAGGGACTAGTACTATAGGTTTTGTACATGGTGGAATTATGATGTTTTGCATCAGGATATGTTAAAATGAGATTAAGACATATTGTTGTTTCCTGACTAACATGATTGTGTAAATTGATACAAGTCGTTATGAATGACTATTCATAGTTTACTGAACACACCAAGACAGTCGTGAAGAGGGCACGACAACGCCTACTCAGGAGACTGAAAAGATTTGACATGGGTCCTCAGATCCTCAAAAAGTTATACAGCTGCACCATCGAGAGCATCCTGACCGGTTGCATCACTGCCTGGTATGGCAACTGCTCGGCCTCCGACCGCAAGGCACTACAGAGGGTAATGCGTACGGCCAGTACATCACTGGGGCCAAGCTTCCTGCCATCCAGGACCTCTATACCAGGCGGTGTGAGAGGAAGGCCCTAAAAATTGTCAAAGACTCCAGCCACCCTAGTCATAGACTGTTATCTCTGCTATCGCACGGCAAGCAGTACCGGAGCGCCAAGTCTAGGTCCAAAAGAGTTCTTAACAGCTTCTTGAACACCTAATCAATTGGCTACCAAGACAATTTGCATTGACCCCCACCCCCCCTTTTACGCTGCTGCTACTCTCTGTTTACTATCTATGCATAGTCACTTTAACTCTACCTACATGTACATATTACCTAAATTACCTCGACTACCCGGTGCCCCTGCACATGGACTTTGTACCGGAACCCCGTGTTTATAGCCTCACTTTTTGTATTTTACTGCTGCTCTTTAATTATTGGTTACTTTTATTTTTTATTTATCTATGTGTTATTTAACACTTATTTGTCTTAACTGCTTTGTTGGTTAAGGGCTTGTAAGTAAGCATTTCACTCTAAGGTCTACATCTGTTGTATTCGGTGCATTTGACAAATAAAATTGTATTTAATTTGAAGTAATTCTTCATGACAGTATTATCATAGTCATACACTATGTCATAAAATAATACGGCACTAAATGAAGGGGTTAACAGAAAACGCATCGGCTCATATAACTAATGCACCTTGAGCGGCTTTTGTTCTCACCCAGCTAAATTATTAATGTGGGCCTTTGAGGCACCTGGGTTGGTGTGTTGATGCACCACACCACACCCTGTCCTGGAAACAATGAGCTGAATCTACCTTCAAACACAGATAAACTCAAGTACTCGTGGTTGTCAGAAAAAGTATACTCTTATAAATGTGACCAACTGATTAGTGGAACTTCTACTGCACCTCACCCAGAATGCACTTGACTTCTAGCATAGTGGGTTCTATGACAATATCATACAAAGCAGTGTGACAATTGTTTTCATGAAAGCCTTTTGGTAATATGTTTCCTCTTAGACAATAACGATCAGGAAAGGAGGAGGGAAGTTCACACAAAAAGTCCAGGGATTCCAGATCCAGGAAAGGAAGGGTTAACCAGCAGGACTCACTGGTCTATCTGACAGTCTCAGGAGACTGGGAGAGAATCTGGGGTCAGAGTGAGAGAGAGCGGGGCACTGATAGAAGGATGGAGAGAGAGTAAAAGGAGGCAAATGGTGCAAATGAACTGAGAGACGGAGAGAGAGAGACAGAGAGCGAGCGAGCGGGAAAAAGAGAGAGAAAGAGAGAGAGAGAAAGAGAGAGAGAGCCTCGTTATTGTTATTTTATTGTGTTACTTATTTTTACTTTAGTTTATCAAGTCAATATTTTCTTAACTCTATTTCTTGAACCGCATTGTTGGGGACCCTATTTGATTTTTTTATTCAATTCAGGTAGCCCCTATCTGAAAAAGCAGTGTGTCTGCAGAAATCTGAGTATCTTGGCTATTGATCGGTGCCTTCAAATCTTTGGTATGACTTACTACCATATATGAATTTTATAAGGGCAGGCCGAGCCGATGACCTCATTTCAAGATGGCTGCTACCTACATTCCGGTTAGCGTTGTGACGCATAAACAAAATAAACACGGAATACATTGATACACACCGAAAGCTGGGACTCCACAGATCATGAGGATATCTTATTTGTCTGGCTTTGACCTACCGTTATTGATCACCAGCTCCGGGGGTCAAAATGCTTATTTTACACAACGTTTTCACCAAACAGCAAACAGCTTCAATTTAGTCTGTATTTGAGCTATAGCTACATGGGGGATGCCAGATGAATCTTTATGTTGGTAGGAACAAATCTAGCCTATTGCCAATGCTATCTGGTGATGTATGACTTAATGGCAACATGGAATGTCCACCCGAGTGACTATATCTTAGCGCATCAAAAATATGATGTTGCCTGATTACGCTCTGTAGGCATCCATATCCCCTGTATGTCCCCCGACAACACCACAATATTTGAGAGAAGTTGGTGTTGTAGAAATGTTGTTTTTATTTTAAACAATAACTTCTGGGCACACCCAGTGCAATTACCACATTTGGACACTTTGGAGATGTTTAGGGACACTTGGAAATGTCCCGTGACCACACCTGACACCACTTACTAAAACATCTGCCAATTTCTAGTTGTTAGGTCTGTCAATCCTTTTTTTTCTGATATCATTCACATGTTGTGGAAGCCATCTGATGTGTTTCCATCTCTAGTTATCAATAATTCACTTATAGCTTGTCAATGAAAGCACACACAAAATTGTTATTTTGTGTGTGTTTGATCTTGTGTATTCTGAACTACGTAACTCCAATCTATCTTCTGATCACTTTCTCATAATCTACCAGATGCCTTCTTTCCAAATAAACCAAGTGTTTGCATGTCAGAATGTTAAGGGCTTGTAAGTAAGCATTTCACGGTGAGGTCTACATCTCTTGTATTCGGCGCATGTGACAAATATGACAGAGACAGAGACAGAGTGGGAAAAAGAGAGAGAGAGAGAGGCTTACAGGCCTGTAATTTCCTATACAGTCAGCATGTATTGTTGCGATAACAGCTGGACACATAATAAAAGCGAAGCTTGTTTTCTTTTTACTCGTTGTTGTTGGAAACCAGTCACAACACCTTTTATTTGGTGGGTTGATGGCAGCTGATAAGAACCTGCATTCCCAGAACACTCAGCAATGCCAGGACTGGCCATATATGATCACGAGGCGGAGGGAACGAAATACGTAATGAAAAAAAGTCTGCTTTCAAACAGGAAACCCATGCAAGGAAGTGCAAAGAGGAAACGAGTGCAAAGGTCTTGTGGGTAAAAAAGGGTGCGGAGACTAGAGAGACCATGTCATTGTGCTGTCCTTTACCTACTGTAGGTTGTAGCCTACCTGTCCACCGAACACCTACCCTCTTCTGCCCCCTACTGATCTTGAAGAAGACAACTGTGACCTGCGCAGTGGCTGTTGAATTAATGTGTAACAAACTATGACATAAGATACAGTCATTAATCCTTGCCACTTGTATTGCTATTTAACCACACAGTAGATACCCAAGGTTGAGGCTTTTCCTCCCTATTCGCCAGTGATAAGACGAGATAAAACGTATCTTCTAATGTTGACCACTGAGTCAATCACAACTGACCCGTTGCCCTGGAAACCCATATATATACACACCCCTCATTTCAAGGAAGCTCCATCCACTCAGGCATGCATGACTAAATATATTAATTCATCACCTTAATAGCTGCTTGTTCCATCTACACTCGTATGTCACTTCCTGCCCTTCACTTGATAAATGTTTTAACCATATAATGGAACGTAGGAACAGTAATCATACAGATGTAAGATCTTCATTTGTGCCAGTTTGCTGCAGCAGGAAAATTATCCTGCAACAAAAGGAAATGTGAATTGTTATGTGGATTATAATTAATTGACATTTTCAGAGGGGTTGGTACATTTTTTGTCAGAAATATCTGTGTAATTTACAAACTTCAGAAGCCTTTTTTAAAGCTGCAACAGAATGATCAAATTAAGATCCTACATCTGTATAAGGTTATCTCCCGGGAGTGTTGACAAACCAAACAGAAACCCCCAGAAATCGAAATGACCTTGCATTCTCACATCTCCCAAGTGAAATCTTAAATAGCTAGATGTAGTAATAAAATAGAGAGCAGAATACATAAATAGGGAGGAGAATACATACAAAAAGTAAGAAATGGGCATGCGGAGAAGAAGTCAGTCGAGAAATAAAGTAACGGGACAAGTCAAGGCCTTCCAATACATGGCCTTCCATGGCCTTCCAATGTTACTCTGATATCGTTAGATGGTAAGCTGTGCCATGACGCCCCTGCTCAGTTCTTATCAGTTCTCTTGTCATGTTTTTGTACACAAGGCCCATTCCACCCTGGGATACGAGGCCAGCGAAGGATCAAAGTCCTACATTAGAGAGAGAGAGAGAGAGAGAGAACAAAATAAGAGAAAGGAGGAAGTGAGGGGCAGATGAGACAGATATATTTTTGGGCCTCTGAAATGCAAACGGTTCTGCTTTTTCCACAGGGTGGGTTCATTGGTCATATGATCCGGCCACTCCCATGTCTAATAGTCCAGCGCCTAAGTAATTTTTTGGGGTCTTTTGTGATAGAGGCACCACATTTCACACACAGCTAAAGAGTGAGCTTTCCTGTCACTTCTTTTTTTTAATTGACACAATACAGAATATTATATAATTGCAATCAATAGCCTTAATAGAACACCCTTATGACAGTTGTAAGAGTTTAAATGTAAAATATAAAAAATGAGGATGAAAGTATATGCATATTTTATGCACTTTTATAAAAATATATATTTAAGGATGCAATATACACTGAGTGTACAAAACATTAGGAACACCTGCTCTTTCCATGACATAGACTGGCCAGGTGTCACGATCGTTGTTGGAAGAATGCACCAAGGTGCAGCGTGGTTTGGGTTCATCATCTTTATTTAACGTGAACCGGCTAAAACAATAAAGAAGAAAGAAACGAACGTGAAGCTATGCAGTGCTCAAGGCAACTATACACAAACAAGATCCCACAACCAACAGGTGGGAAGAAGCTGCCTAAGTATGATCCCCAATCAGAGACAATGGTAGACAGCTGCCTCTGATTGGGAACCATACCAGGCCAACCTAGAAATAAAGAAACTAGAATGCCCACCCTAGTCACACGCTGACCTAACCCAAAATAGAGGATAAAGAATCTCTAAGGTCAGGGCTTAGTCTAATACAGTGGTCTAACACAGATACCAAAAACAATTTAGTCCAATCAACATAAGCTAAATATGATTTGACTGTCCATGTTTCTGTGCGTGTGTGTGCGTGTGCGTGTGCGTGTGCGTGTGCGTGTGCGTGTGTGTGTGTCTTCGTGCAAGTAGAAAAATAATGTTGACCCACCCTACTCAACCCTAGAGAAACGCCAATGCCATCCTCCTCTCTGTCATGTTGACGAAACAGTTAGGCAACCTGGCTAAAATGCTTACAGGCTAGACTAACTTCCTTTCATGGGCAACATTAGCTAGTTAACATTATCCTTCTACATCTAGATACATATTGAACTTCCAGCCTCTCAGGACAGGGGGACAATGTACTGTATTTTATAGTTGGATCAGATTCGCCGTTATAATCATTGGCCAGTGCAAAGAATGAAATCAATCAAATTCCCTATCTTCATCCATAGATCATTTCGGAAAAGGCCCATTTTTGTTAGCAAGCTAGACACCGGAGGACATCAACTCAAGTTGTTTCTCTCGATGACGTATTTCTCTGTGATAGGAGTGAAGCCAAATCCAATCTGGCTTCCCTTGACAATTTTTTTTGGTGCGACAGGACCATTCACAGTTGAGCTCACACAGTTTAGCTCAATGCTGATTGGCTATTATTTTATATATTTTTTTCATCAAGGTAGGACAAATGGTCGCTGGCTTTCCTTGCATTCAATGCTACGGGCGGCAACATGTCATACTCTTTATCACCAGACCTACAGGCCTACACATACAGAGACAGAGGGGCGCTGTTTCACTCACTCGGATGCTTTCTCCGGTGAAATACAATACATTCAGCCTCTTGAGAATTGAAGGAAAATTATGACAACAAAGAGAGATGAAATACCTGTATTTTTTTCTTGGTAAAGTTTTTTGAGGGAAGCCTGGCTTTCATTGGAATCCATGAATAAATGTCACTGTGAATGTGCAAGAGAAAATATTGAAGTGCCATTCAACAGGTAGCTGCAACACTGCTGAGTTTTTCATGCTCAACAGTTTCACATGTGTATCAAGAATGGTCCACTGCCCAAACAACATCCAGCCAACTTAACACAACTGTAGGAAGTATTGGAGTCAACATGGGCCAGTATTCCTGTGGAACGCTTTCGACACCTTGTAGTCCATGCCCGACGAAATGAGGCTGTTCTGAGGGAAAAATGGGTTGCAACTCCATATTAGGAAGATGTTTCTATGTTTTGTACATTAAGTATATATGGCATATCTGCACCATTTTATTGTGTTCTCCAAACCCCCTCATCATTGGGCTGTATGTACCTTTTATTTATGGGGATATGGTCATGTGACACCTGTACAATATGGCCCCATGGAGCTGTTTGGTGGCCAGGGAGGTAATATCCAAAAAGTCTGTGACGGCACTATAGCTAAAACACTTCTAAGGACACTAGCTGTGTGAAATGTGGTGCCTCTATCACAAAAGACAATTCCCCTCAAATTTGACCCCCTGGACTAAAAGGTTACTAGTGGAGACATATTGAATCATGATCCACACCCTAGTTAAAAATGCTATATACAGTCACAATAAAGACAACAGAGAGTTAAAATGTCCAAAATGTTTTATATTTGTCATAAAGAAACAAGAATGGTGCAATTTAATTTGCCATGCTTTATAGTTTTGTACTAAAAACACGGATACGTGTCTCAAAAGGTCACTTATTGGTAGCCTATCCAGACGCCAACATGCGAACAAGTCATTGCTAGACAGATAGATTCATCTCGAGCTTAGACTACAGATCTTCCCCTTGTGACTGACAGAGATCAACTACCGTTTGATTTTGAAACAAATGTAGGATCTTCATTTGATCACCCTGTTGCAGAACTTTGTAGTGTATTTGAGCTTTAAAAAGGCTTCTGAAGTTTGTAATTTCCACTTTGAAATTTCAGACTTGATTTTCCTTTATAAACCCCTACAAAAATGTCCATTAATTATAATCAACATAATCACATTTCCTGTTGCTGCAGGATTATCTTCCTGCTGTAGCAAACTGGCTCAATTTAAGATCCTACATCTGTAGCAAACCATGAGGAGAAGAAAGTTACTTCCCAGATAATTTTCATACTCATGTGCTGCTCTTAGCAAACACATGAGACATTTCTCTGAGTGTGTGTGGCGGCCTGGGGCGTTGGAGGAAGGGCCTCTGAATGTGTGTGTCAGAATGGCCTGCCACGGTGGGGGAAGGGGAAAAGGAGGGAGGGATTTAGCAAGGCTTGCCCAATTCCCGCCAGTATGTGTGAACTGCCACTGTGGCATGACGTGGAAAAAAGAAAAGCAGAGGAATATGTGATGGTTTCCAGGTTTGCTTATGTTGTTAAGGGTTGTAAGGAAGGGGGTTCTCATCAGACTGGGCATACCCCATTTGCAAGGGTTTTTCCAGAACAATCATCCCCACTATAGGATCAGTTAAGTATAGAAACTGTAGCTGGTAGCTAAGGTATAATTACAATTCTGTTAACAATTAGGGACTCAGATCCCCAAATAGACTCACTTCCCAGAAATGGCTTGGTTACTTCCACGTGTTAGCTGATAGCTTTTTCAAATTCCTTGGTGAGTTGATTGGACTAAGATTGGGAGAACACTGCCGGTTTCTGATCTTGCTCAGTGTCGGAGCTGAGTGCCATTTTGAATGGCTGTTGGATAGAGACACAGATGTGTCTGGGCTGCCACACTGTTTGTATTATGGCAGGATCTATAGGGGTCCCTAGAACTCTGTATGCAGATTCTTCACCACCAACAACAACACGGAAGGCCAGTGGTATGAAATATGTTTTATTTTATTTGTCTCATCTCTTCCCCTTGCCTCTGAAAGCCATCTTAATGTGAGCATTTATAGCACAATGAGCTGTGTGCAATTCAGAAAACTCTTTATCAGACCATTTATCATCTGGACTGAGAACAGTGTCTTTTTTTTTTTTACTCACTCACTTTTTACTCCACTCAAATGAACACGTTGTGTCTCTGAAATCCCAGTCTGTTTCTATGCAGGGAGTTGCTAACAGAGATGTGGGGTGAACGACTCCGGTTGTGCTTAGCACATGCTTGTGGAATATGGTGTGTCAACTCCACTGAAACCTGCTAAGAACTGTCTGGGATCATTTCGTATGAAACTGGCTACGTGCTTCCAAATAAACCCAAATCCTGTTTTTCTGTTGCCATGGGTACCATGGGACCTTTTTGGAACTTTCCTACGGTTTCTGACGTCAGAGGGAGGATTCATGGGGGTAATTACTAAGAGGGAGAATGTGTGTGGTGTGGAAGAGGAGGAGACAGAGAGACGGAGTGGGAATGAGCATGCAAGAAGGAGAGAAAGAGAGAGAAGGAGAAATAATTTCTGTGTGAATAAACAGAGTCAGGAATACAAGGAGAAAGACAGAGAGGGGATTGTATGTTTGTATGTGTCCTTGTCCTTTAAGTTTGTCCTTTAGGGCATTTACTCTCCATCATCACCCTGACCCTATCACAGAGAGCCAACTCTATAGCCCTCACCCAATCCCTTATTACATCCCTTCTACAGCTTCCCTCCACCCTACAGAACTCACCCCACCTCATACCAGAGACCCCCCCCCCCTCCAGACCAGAACAATAGCTGCTGTAAAATGACTTACAGGAATCCAGGAGTCATCTTTACAGTCAGCCTGAAAGCTGATGTATTGAACACACCACCAGGAAACCTGAAAAAAGAACAACCCCCCCCCCCCCCCCCCCCCACACACACACACACACACACACACACACACACACACACACACACACACACACACACACACACACACTCCCACACTCCCCTGTGATGTCAGGTGGGTCAGACTAGACGGCTAATGTGATGTCTGTGGTGCACCACTCACCCTGACAGGAATGCTGAGAACACCTGATAATTGTTTGCACCTGACTGGTACATTGCTGGTCTATCAATGTGACAGGCACTTATGTTTTCAGCTTTTCAACAAAGACATCAACATGAGACAGCCTGTTGTAGCTAGTTGTAGCCAGTCGATCTGAGACAGCCTATTGTAGCTAGTCGATTTTGAGACAGCCTGTTGTAGCTAGTCGATCTAAGGGGCCTGTTGTAGCTAGTTGATCTAAGGGGCCTGTTGTAGCTAGTAGAGCTGAGACAGCCTGTTGTAGCTAGTCGATCTAAGGGGCCTGTTGTAGCTAGTCGATCTAAGGGGCCTGTTGTAGCTAGTCGATCTAAGGGGCCTGTTGTAGCTAGTAGAGCTGAGACAGCCTGTTGTAGCTAGTCGATCTAAGGGGCCTGTTGTATCTAGTTGATCTAAGTGGCCTGTTGTAGCTTGTCGTTCTGAGGGGCCTGTTGTAGCTAGTAGAGCTGAGACAGCCTGTTGTACCTAGTCGATCTAAGGGGCCTGCTGTAGCTAGTTTATCTGAGTGTCCTGTTGTAGCTAGTCGATCTGAGACAGCCTTTAGTAACTAGTAGATCTTAGACAGCCTATTGTAGCTAGTCGATTTTATGGTCCTGTTGTAGCTAGTTGATTTGAGACTGAGTGTTGTATCTAGTGGATCTGAGGGGCCTGTTGTAGCTAGTCAATCTGAGACAGCCTGTTGTAGCTAGTCGATCTGAGACAGCCTGTTGTAGCTAGTCGATCTGACCCAGCCTGTTGTAGCTTTTCGATCTGAGACAGACTATTGTAGCTAGTTGATCTGAGACAGCCTGTTATAGCTAGTCAATCTTAGGGTCGTGTAGTAGATAGTCAATCTGAGACAGCCTGTTGTAGCTAGTCGATCTGAAGGGCCTGTAGTAGCTAGTCAATCTGAGGGGCCTGTTGTAGCTAGTCGATGTCAGACAGCCTGTGTAGCCAGTTGATCTGACCCAGCCTGTTGTAGCTACTCGATCTGAGTGGCTTGTTGTAGATAGTCGATCTGAGACAGCCCGTTGTAGCTAGTCGATCTGAGACAGACTGTTATAGCTAATCGATCTGAGACAGACTGTTGTAGCTAGTTGTAGCCAGTCGATCTGAGACAGACTGTTGTAGCTAGTCAATCTGAGACAGCCTGTTGTAGCTAGTCGATCTGAGACAGACTAATGTAGCTAGTTGTAACTAGTCGATCTGAGATAGCCTGTTGTAGCCAGTTGATCTGAGACACACTGTTGTAGCTTGTCGATCTGAGGCAGGCTGTTGTAGCTAGTTGTAGGTTGTCGATCCGAGACAGCACACCTGTTGTAGCTTCGCAATCTGAGGGGTCTGTTGAAGCTAGTCGAGGGTCTTTTGTGTTTAATTGGAGGTTCTTGGAAAGGTCTATTATCAGTTGTAATTGTCAGGCTGATGTGATGTCTGTGGTGCACCACTCACCCTGACAGGAATGCTGAGAACACTTGATAACTGTTTACAGCTGACTGGTACATTACTGGTCTATCAACGTGACAGGGACTTATGTTTGCAGCTTTTCAACAAAGACATCAACATGAGACAGCCTGTTGTAGCTAATTGATCTGAGACAGCCTGTTGTAGCTAGTCGATCTGAGACAGACTAATGTAGCTAGTTGTAACTAGTCGATCTGAGATAGCCTGTTGTAGCCAGTTGATCTGAGACACACTGTTGTAGCTTGTCGATCTGAGGCAGGCTGTTGTAGCTAGTTGTAGGTTGTCGATCCGAGACAGCACACCTGTTGTAGCTTCGCAATCTGAGGGGTCTGTTGAAGCTAGTCGAGGGTCTTTTGTGTTTAATTGGAGGTTCTTGGAAAGGTCTATTATCAGTTGTAATTGTCAGGCTGATGTGATGTCTGTGGTGCACCACTCACCCTGACAGGAATGCTGAGAACACTTGATAATTGTTTACAGCTGACTGGTACATTACTGGTCTATCAACGTGACAGGGACTTATGTTTGCAGCTTTTCAACAAAGACATCAACATGAGACAGCCTGTTGTAGCTAATTGATCTGAGACAGCCTATTTTAGCTAGTCGATTTGAGACAGCTTGTTGTAGCTAGTAGATCTAAGGGGCCTGTTGTAGCTAGTCGTTCTGAGGGGCCTGTTGTAGCTAGTCGTTCTGAGGGGCCTGTTGTAGCTAGTCGATTTGAGACAGCCTGTTGTAGCTAGTCAATCTAAGGGGCCTGTTGTAGCTAGTAGATCTAAGGGGCCTGTTGTAGCTAGTCGATTTGAGACAGCCTGTTGTAGCTAGTCGATCTAAGGGGCCTGTTGTAGCTAGTAGATCTAAGGGGCCTGTTGTAGCTAGTAGATCTAAGGGGCCTGTTGTAGCTAGTAGATCTAAGGGGCCTGTTGTAGCTAGTAGATCTAAGGGGCCTGTTGTAGCTAGTCGTTCTGAGGGGCCTGTTGTAGCTAGTCGTTCTGAGGGGCCTGTTGTAGCTAGTCGATTTGAGACAGCCTGTTGTAGCTAGTCGATCTAAGGGGCCTGTTGTAGCTATTAGATCTAAGGGGCCTGTTGTAGCTAGTCGATTTGAGACAGCCTGTTGTAGCTAGTCGATCTAAGGGGCCTGTTGTAGCTAGTAGATCTAAGGGGCCTGTTGTAGCTAGTAGATCTAAGGGGCGTGTTGTAGCTAGTAGATCTAAGGGGCCTGTTGTAGCCAGTTAATTTGAGACAGCCTATTGTAGCTAGTCGATTTGAGACAGCCTGTTGTAGCTAGTAGATCTAAGGGGCCTGTTGTAGCTAGTAGATCTAAGGGGCCTGTTGTAGCTAGTTTTCACGGAATCGTGGCTGAACGACAACATGGATATTCAGCTAGCGGGATATACGCTGCACCGGCAAGATAGAACAGCACACTCCGGTAAGACGGGGGGGGGGGGGGGGGGGGGGGTCTGTGCATATTTGTAAACAACAGCTGGTACACAAAATCTAAGGAAGTCTCTAGATTCTGCTCGCCTGAAGTAGAGTATATTGTGATAAATTGCAGGCCACTACTTGCCTAGAGAGTTTTCAGTTATACTTTTCGTGGCTGTTTATTTACCTTCACAGACAGATGGCTGGCACTTCGACCGCACTCAGACAGCTGTATAAGGAAATAAGCAAACAGGAAACCACTCACCCAGAGGTGGTGCTCCTAGTGGCCGGAGACTTTAATGCAGGGAAACTTAAATCAGTTCTACCAAATTTCCATCAACATGTTAAATGTGCAACCAGAGGGAAAAAAATTCTAGATCACCTGTACTCCACCAACAGAGACGCATACAAAGCTCTCCCTCACCCTCCATTTGCTAAATCTGACCATAACTCTATACTCCTGATTCCTGCTTACAAGCAAAAATTCAATCAGGAGGCACCAGTGACTCAGTCTATAAATAAGTGGTCAGATGAAGCAGATGCTAAACTACAGGACTGTTCTGCTATCACAGACTGGAACATGTTCCGGGATTCTTCCGACGGCATTGAGGAGTACACCACATCAGTCACTGGCTTTATCAATAAGTGCATCGAGGACGTCGTTCCCACAGTGACTGTACGTACATACCCCAACCAGAAGCCATGGATTACAGGCAACATTCGCACTGAGCTAAAGGTAGAGCTGCCGCTTTCAAGGTGCGGGACTCTAATCCGGAAGATTACAAGAAATCCTGCTATGCCCTGCGATGAACCATCAAACAGGCAAAGCGTCAATACAGGGCTAAGATTGAATCATACTACACCTGCTACGACGCTCGTGTCATGTGGCAGGGCTTGCAAACTATTATAGACTACAAAGGGAAGCACAGCCGCAAGCTGCCCAGTGACACGAACCTACCAGACGAGCTAAATCACTTCTATGCTCGCTTCGAGGCAAGCAACACTGAGGCATGCATGAGAGCATCAGCTGTTCCGGACGACTGTGATCACGCTCTCTGTAGCCAACGTGAGTAAGACCTTTAAACAGGTCAACATACACGAGACTGCGGGGCCAGACGGATTACCAGGACGAGTCCCCCGGGCATGTGCTTACCAACTGGCAGGTGTCTTCACTGACATTTTCAACAATTCCCTGATTGAGTCTGTAATACCAACATGTTTCAAGCAGACCACCATAGTCCCTGTGCCCAAGAACACAAAGGCAACCTGCCTAAATGACTACACTCACGTCCGTGGCCATGAAGTGCTTTGAAAGGTTGGTAATGGCTCACATCAACACCATTATCCCAGAAACCCTAGACCCACTCCAATTTGCATACCACCCAAACAGATCCACAGATGATGCAATCTCTATTGCACTCCACACTGCCCTTTCCCACCTGGACAAAAGGAACACTTATGTGAGAATACTATTCATGCCCCCATTCTCATGCAATACTATGCATGCCCCCATTCTCATCGACGGGGCTGTAGTGGAGCAGGTTGAGAGCTTCAAGTTCCTTGGTGTCCACATCAACAACAAAGTAGAATGGTCCAAACACACCAAGACAGTCGTGAAGAGGGCACGACAAAGCCTATTCCCCCTCAGGAAACTAAAAAGATTTGGCATGGGTCCTGAGATCCTCAAAAGGTTCTACAGCTGCAACATCGAGAGCATCCTGACGGGTTGCATCACTGCCTGGTACGGCAATTGCTCGGCCTCTGACCGCAATGCACTACAGAGGGTAGTGCGCACGGCCCAGTACATCACTGGGGCTAAACTACCTGCCATCCAGGACCTCTACACCAGGCGGTGTCAGAGGAAGGCCCTAAAAATTGTCAAAGACCCCAGCCACCCCAGTCAGAGACTGTTCTCTCTACTACCGCATGGCAAGCGGTACCGGAGTGCCAAGTCTAGGACAAAAAGGCTTCTCAACAGTTTTTACCCCCAAGCCATAAGTCTCCTGAACAGGTAATCAAATGGCCACCCGGACTATTTGCATTTTGAGCCCCCCCAACCCTCCAGCAACCACCCTTTTTACGTTGCTGCTACTCTCTGGTTATCATATATGCATAGTCACTATAACTATACACTCATGTACATACTACCTCATTTGGGCCGACCAACCACTGCTCGCGCACATTGGCTAACCGGGCTATCTGCATTGTTTCCCACCCACCACCCGCAAACACTTATTTTACACTACTGCTACTCTCTGTTCATCATATGTGCATAGTCATATCTATATGCAAATACTACCTCAATCAGCCTGACTAACCGGTGTCTGTATGTAGCTAGTCGATCTGAGACATCCTATTGTAGCTAATCGATATGAAACAGCCTGTTGTATTTAGTCGATCTGAGACAGCCTGTTGTAGCTAGACGATTTGAGACAGCATGCCTGTTGTACCTAGTCAATCTGAGACAGCAAGCCTGTTGTAGTTAGTCGATCTGCGACAGACTGTTGTAGCTTGTTAATCTGAGGGGCTTTTGTGTTTAATGGGAGGTTCTGTGAAAGGTCTAATACCAGTTGTAATTGTCAGGGAGGAGAGATTGTCATTCAGAGTATTACCCTGGGTCCGCTAGTCTCTCCAGTGGCTTTAGATACAAGGCCCTCTGTGGGTGTTCCTTGACACTGGGGGTGGACATGAGTAGGATGAGCATGGCTGGAACAAGAGCCTTACGGACCATCTAACAGACCTGTGCAGTCAGATCCCTGGCTAAGAGGAAACTCATTATTACTCTGGTGAAAAAGGTATCTTCTGATGGGCCAAGTCCAGAGGTCAAAAGTCAATGGTGCCAACCCAGGCCAGAGGTCAATGGTGCCAACCCAGGCCAGAGGTCAATGGGGTCAACCCAGTCCAGAGGTCAATGGGGTCAACCCAGTCCAGAGGTCAATGGGGTCAACCCAGTCCAGAGGCCCATCTGAGGACAATCCAAATAACTCTTCCCAGGCTTTAAATGTTAAAGTGTAACCCCTCCCTTTAATGTAACAATGACTCAATCACATTGTGACTCCTAGAGCCAGGGTGAATGATCAATCTATGGAGCCAGCATTATCTCAGGGTGCTGATAAGGCTGGGCAAAGTAAACATACCTACTGAGACCAGGCTACAGGCTCACACCTGTTTCATTGGTTAGTGTTTGATATCTAGCTTTCTATATCATGTCATGCTGGGCGGTCCCGTCTGATTAGTGGGTGATGTAGAGCTTTGAGAGCAGGCCAACACTTGTGAGGCGTGTGATGTCATTGCAACCTACTATACACCTGCTTGCCAAAAGCTTTGCCAAAGGGATGATTCATTCATAATGTGAAACCTCTCGATATGGTGCCATAGTACAGTCAAGTTATCCTACATTTATATTACGTATTATTGATCATTTAGCAGGCACTCTTAACCAGAGTGACTTAAAGTCACTTACAGTTATTCTTTAGGTTTCCCAGGAACCATTAAGTCACACTCTTGTACAACCTGTTCATGAAGGACCACATAGTATCATTCATTTACTGATACCAGGTACGTAATAGTGAGTTAAACATACCTTTGAGGAACATCTTTCCGATTGAGAATAGCGGTAACACTAGTCTTGCGTTACTATTCTCCCCAGTCTACATCAATCAAAACCGAGGCCTGGATTTCATCTGGACTGCATTAGATCCACGTAATACCGTGCTTCACATTTAAAGGTAATATCCAATTGAGAAGAAATCTGCAGCATTTACCTTGAATGCGATCTCCGCAAACGTGGTAACATTGCCTTTAAAACTTGCACTGTCTACAAGGGTGATCGGATTGAATCCCGGCCTCAGATAACACTGTGTTATCCAGGATTGTAAAAAATAGGACTAATTTCAAGGGTTACGGGGGTGAATTGCTTATGAGATGGAACACAGCAGACAAGACAGACAAGCTCCAACAGGATGGGCCATGAAGCCAGTTAGCCCCTATCTGCATCAGTCTCTACCCCCCATCAATATCTCTGTTTCCCAAGCAGGTGTGGCACCAGGGAGGATCAGGCGAGACTCGGCAGGCATAGCCTTTCAACTGGATGAGCCTGGAATACTAACATTAGCCATAAAACATATCCTATGAGGTCTGGGTGGCTGTGCCTTTGGAAAATACAGCCCACACTATGTCTCTTACCATTTGGATGAACATTCTATTATTTTATATCCACCACAGCAAAAGGGAATATCTACTGTACTTAGAGTAGCACACTTTCTCTCAGACTGTCTAAGACAGAGTTTCTCATGGTTCTAACCAGAGATATATACAGTACTAGTCAAAAGTTTGGACACACCTACCCATTCAAGGGTTTTAATTTATTTTTACTATTTTCTACATTGAAAAATAATAGTGAAGACATCAAAACTATGAAATTACATATTTGGAATCATTTAGTAACCCAAAAAGTGTTAAACAAATCAAAACATGTTTTATATTTTATATTTTAGCCACCCTTTGCCTTGATGACAGCTTTGCAAACTCTTGGCATTTTCTCAACCAGCTTCATGAGGTAGTCACCTGGAATGCATTTCAATTAACACTTTTTCGGTTATTACATGGTTCCATATGTGTTATTTCATAGTTTTGATGTCTTCACTATTATTCTACAATGTAGAAAATTGTCAAAATAAACAAAAACCCTTGAATGAGTAGGTGTGTCCAAACTTTTGACTGGTAATGTATATCGGAACTGTCAAACAGAAACCACATTAGGCCAACTCTATACAGTCTATGACTCTGGTTATAACTATGGAGGCCTCCAAGAGAGGCAAAGATAGTTGTTTTAAATTTATACAGAATTCTTTCTTGACTTAATTTCCTGCCTCGTGTTCCTTCCTGATTCCCTGGGACACATATACCTTCTACTGCATGAGGGGAGACAGCAGTGAGACAGTGATCTTTATTTTATTGGCATTGTAGGACAGGCTTGTTAGTTCATGGCCTCTTATATTAGGTCTATCCAAACACAGCTGGATTATTGGTGGTACAATATGTAAATAGGTGACTGTGTGTATACTGCTAACACTAACATTGCTTTATCAGTGTTATACTGTGAGTTGGGTGGATTTCAGAAGGACAAGATATGGGAACCATTGTTCACTCAACAAACTATGCTCACAGTGGGATTAATGTATAAAAACTTGTTGAGTCGAAGTACAAATTCATGTTTGCCTTTTGAAGGCAACACTGTATGTAGGTTCAGCTATATTCCCAAATGTTGAGCAAACTCACAATCCTATTGCAGCTGGCTGCCTTACAATTGTACGTTAAATCACTTTCTTTTTACAGTGCATTTACGAGATTCATAGAGATAGAGAGAGGGAGAGAGGGAGAGAGGGAGGGAAAGATAGGAGAGAGTGAGAAATAGAGGGAGGGAGAGATAAAGAAAGAGAGAGGGATAGAGGGAGAGAGGGAGAAGGAGGGAGAGGTAGAGAGAGGGAGGAAGAGATAGAGAAAGAGAGAGGGGGGAGACAGAGGGAGGGAGAAATAGAGAAAGAGAGAGTGTGAGAAAGAGAGAGGACGAGAGGGAGAGGGAGGGAGAGATAGAGAGAGAGGGAGAGATGGAGAGGAAGGGAGAGATAGAAAGAGGGAGTGAGGGAGAGGGAGAGAAAGATAGAGGGAGAGATAGATAGATAGGGAGAATAGAGGGAGAATAGAGGGAGGGAGAGATAAAGAACGAGAGAGGGAGAGAGGGAGAAAGAGAGAGCGGGAAAGATAGAGGGAGGGAGAGAAAGATTGAGAGAAAGATCTCAGCTTAGATGTCGGCCCACCACCTCAAGCTCAACCTGGACAAGACGGAGCTGCTCCACCGTGTCCCTCTCCCAGATTGCAAAGAACCTTGGAGGGACCCTGGACAACACCCTGTCATTCTCTGCAAACATCAAAGCAGTGACCCCCTCCTGCAGGTTCATGCTCTACAACATCCGTAGAGTACGACCCTACCTCACACAGGAAGTGACGCAGATCCTAATCCAGGCACTTGTCATATCCCGTCTGGACTACTGCAACTCACTGTTGTCCGGTGCCATCAAAACCCTGCAACTTATCCAGAACGCTGCAGCCCGCCTGGTGTTCAACCGTCCTAAGTTCTCCCATGTCACCCCATTCCTCCGCACACTCCACTTGCTTCCAGTCGAAGCTCGCATCCACTACAAAAGCATGGTACTTGCCTACGGAGCAGCAAGAGGCACTGCCCCTCCCTACCTTCAGGCTATGCTCAAAACCTACACCCCAATCCGAACACTCCGTTTTGCCACCTCTGGTGTCTTGGCCCTCCCACCCCTACGGGAGGGCAGCTCCCGCTCAGCCCAGTCAAAGCTCTTCTCTGTCCTGGCACCCCAATGGTGGAACCCAGCTTCCCCCTGAAACTAGGACAGCAGAATCCCTGCTCATCTTCCGAAAACATCTGAAAACCTTCCTCTTCAAAGAGTCTTAAATAATCTCACAGCACCCCCCTCACACCCCTTCCTCACCCCATGGAGAGAGATAGAGAGAGACGGAGAGAGAGTAATGTTTACTGTTAATTTTTGAATGTTTATTTCACTTTTGTTTATTGTCTATTTCACTTGCTTTGGCAATGTAAAGATATGTTTCCCATACCAATAAAGCCCTTTGAATATAATTTAATTTAGAGAGAGAAAGAGAGAGAGATAATTAATCCCCTGAGTATGAATGGGGCAGTATCAATTTACTGCCAAGAGAATGGAATCTGAGAAAACAGCCTGTAAGAATTTTCCCTTGTTGGGAGCCAGCAGCTTTATTGTACATATCTCAGTGGGTGAAATTACTGTTTTTTTTCCCTCTGATATATTTACAAGATTAGAGTTGTCTTTGTTCCTGCATGTCTACCCAGGGGCTAGGCTAATTGTTCTTTTGTTTAGCCTGTCTGAAACTCATATCCTCAGATAGGTGGAGGACAATCAAATCAAATGAAAAATGTAATCAAATGTTATTTGTCACATGCTTGGTAAACAACAGGTGTAGACTTAGAGTGAAATGCTTACTTGAAGGGAATTCCCAACAACACAGAGAGAAAGACAACAGAGAAGTAATAGAAAATAGAGAAATAACAGAAAAGTAATGACACATAATAATAAAAGTAATAATAAATAAACATTGAGTAACGATAACTTGGCTATATAACAGGTTACCAGTACTGAGTCGATGTGCAGGGGTACGAAGTAATTGAGGTAAATATGTACATATAACTAGGAATAAAGTGACTAGGCAACAGGATAGATAATAAACAATAGCAGCAGCGTATGTGATGAGTCCAAAACGATAGTGCAGAAAGGGTCAATACAGGTAGTCCGGGTAGCTATTTGGTTAACTATTTCACTAACTATTTAGCAGTCTTATGGCTTGGGGGTAGAAACTGTTCAGGGTCCTGTTGGTTCTAGCGACCATGCCACATCTTTTCAGCCTGCTGAGGGGGAAGAGGCGTTGTCGTGCCTTCTCCAAGGGTGTGTTGGTGTGTTTGGACCAAGGTAATTCCTTTGTGATGTGGAGAACGAGAAACTTGAAGCTCTCGACCCACTCCACTACAGCCCCGTCGATGTGGATGGCGGCGTGCTCGACCCTCCGTTTCCTGTAGTCCACGATCAGCTCCTTTGTATTGCTGACGTTAAGGGAGAGGTTGTTGTCCTGGCACCACACTGCCAGGTCACTGACCTCCTCCCTATAGGCTGTCTCATCGTCGCCGGGTCGCCGCGTCACAACGGTTTGTGTTAAGAACTGCAACACAGCTGGATTTTTCATACTCAACAGTTTCCCGTGTGTATCAAGAATGGTCCACCACCCAAAGGTAATCCAGCCAATTTGACACAACTATGCGAAGCACTGGAGTCAACATGGGCCAGCATACCTGTGGAATTCTTTCTCCACCTAGTAAAGTCCATGCCCAGATGAATTGAGGTTGTTCTGAGGGCAAAAGAGGTGGGGGGGGTGCAACTCAATGTTAGGAATGTGTTCCTAATGTTTGGTATACTCAGTGTATATTATGATGACATTTTGTGACATTTTGTCTGTTTGGGCACACAACATTTTTTCTCGAGGCGAGCCAAATTCTACGCCCCCTTGTCGGCGATTGGTCAACAGTAGGGATTCTTCAATGGTAGTGGGTTTTGTCGTTCAACGAGAGACAATTTTTTCACTTGAGAAATACTGCACCAAACATCCTAGTCAGATGCAAAATTGATGCAAAATTGCTCTAGCCGAACTCTGAAGCATGCTGACGCCTTTACCCTGTCTCCTCTGTTTCATGGCCATTCTTCTTCTTTTTAAGTTTTTAACCTCTACAGGATTGGCGTGTCCCCCGCGAGACGTTTGAACTTATCGTAGGCTAATGTGATTAGCATGAGGTTGTAAGTAACAAGAACATTTCCCAGGACATAGACATATCTGATATGGGCAGAAAGCTTAAATTCTTGTTAATCTAACTGCACTGTCCAATTTACAGTAGCTATTACAGTGAAAGAATACCATGCTATTGTTTGAGGAGAGTGCACAGTTATGAACTTGAAAATGTATCAATAAACCAATTAGGCACGTTTGGGCAGACTTGATATAACATTTTGAACAGAAATGCAATGATTCATTGGATCAGTCTAAAACCTTGCACATACACTGGAGTTGTCACAACTTGAAATAAAAAGTTCTATGTGATTCCAGGTGTTCTCAGGAACATGACTAACCCCTGCTCACTATCCGTCATTTCTCAAGAAGAATGTATGCCAGTCAGGAAATTGAGAAACACCTTGTGTAGGGAGTGGAACACAAATACATTAATAACACATTACAGGTCACACACGTGGTTCATATAAAAAATTACCATATTTTGGTCCAGAAATAATCACAAGTATATACAATCAGAAAATATTTCTGATTACCACCACTCTGGTGTACCAGTCCATAATGAATATACATTGATTACTTATTTTGTGACATTACAACTAAAGAGATGAAAATCTCAAATTACCGAGGGATTTTGACATGGAATAGTTACAAACTGAGGCAAACAAAAATTCACATTTGAAATTACAGTATATTGTAGAGTTTCAAGTTTGAGAGTGCAAAGCCAGACAAAGGATTCTATAAAAAGTGCTTTTGGTGCACAGAGGAGAGAGGGAGGGAACTTGGAAAGAGAGGAGTGTTTAGGGGGAGGGACTGTGGGGGCCAGCAGGGTTATAAAGTTTGAGCGGCTTCCTCTCTGTCCATGCTCTGTGTGTCTGTGTGCTCCTGTTTCTGCCGGCCCACTCTCAACTCTCTGTGCCTCTCTCAATCTCACTCCATCTAACAAAATGAGTGTTAGACGAAGCAGCGCCAGGGGACCTGGCAGTGGGTCCAGCTACTCCATCACTCACAGCTCTACTGCTCCCACCTACCGGGCCGCCAGCACCTATGGTGGTGCTGGGGGTCAGGGGACTCGAATCTCCTCTGTGTCCTACTCGGGTGTGCGAAGCGGGATGGGAGGGATGGGGGTTGGGATGGGAGGCTCCGGGGGCTCCATGTCCAGCAGCATCCAGGTGAGCGCCAGCGGGGACACCGCTCACATCATGGGCAATGAGAAGTTTGCCATGCAGAACCTCAACGACCGTCTGGCCTCCTACCTAGAGATGGTGAGGAACCTGGAGCAGGCCAACGGCAAACTGGAGCTGAAGATCAGGGAGGCCATGGAGAAGAGAGGCCCAGATGTCAACGACTACAGCCGCTACAACGCCATCTTGGATGACCTGAGGAAGAAGGTGAGAGGCCAGGGGGAGGAAGGAGTACTATTGGCTAATATGAGATGCTGGACAAATCTACACCATAGAGCTTTAGGGAAGTAATATATATTTCAAATGCAAGTTCACTGTCCTAGAATGGCTGACCCAACAGAAGAGAGTAACAGAGTGACAGAGAGTAGTTTGGGATTGAAAGAGTAAACACAGTGGCCTTACTATATCCTTGTCAGGTTATTGCCCTGGGTAGTAAAGACCCAGTGTAGCTGGTTCGTCCGTTAGAGCCGTGCTGATTAGTGATGGCAAGGTGCCGGCATCCCCAGGCAGAAGGTCAAGGGGCTGACAGAAAGCAATAAGAAGGGGAATTCCAAGGGGTTCTGCTAGCTGACCTTCGACATGGACAGAGTTCCAGGTCCAGCTAGCATTTTCAGGGGTCATGGATGTGTTTATTTAACTTCCTGTTATCAGTTAACTGTGTAGCACAAAGATTGTTAGCAATGAAACGACGATACAGTAGCATTTCAAATGATTATCTACAATATAACCATCAACAGTTATGCACAAATTTAACCATGAAAACTGGGAGAGTTGTTACAGTTGTAGGTAAAGTTAAAAAAGGTTATTTTGATATTTTCTCTCAGCTATGGTAAGTGTGGAGCAGTAAATTAAATGAGAATACACCACCGTAGACTATAGATGAGAGAAAGTTGAACTCCTTACTCAGGGCTACTACCCACTGGGCACAGACGTCAATTCAACGTCTATTCCACGTTGGTTAAACGTAATTCAATTGAAATTAAGTTGGTAAACAATGTTGATTCAACCAGTGTGTGGTCTGTGGGTCTTTTATGGTGTGGTTCTTACTCACAACTTACACAAGGCTACTATTTCATGGTGTGGTCCTTACTTTGATGGTGGAGCATGGTAAATGAGTTTGGGAGTCAATGTACTGTGTCATTAAAAAGTAGTCCGTCCAACCAGGTCATTCCATTCCCATTCCTCTGATAGTGTTCCATGTATATACAATACTGAATGATTGACATATGGGTTTATAATGCTTTATGTGTGTATACTGTTGGCCGAGCAAGGATATTCTGTGAGCCATTCAACTGGAAATGTTCAGAGCTGTTGATACTTTGGAAAAATACTGTTAGACATCTAGTAAAAAGTCATTATTATAGGCCTATTGCATCTGTAACAAGTTACTGTTGTACTTTAAAGCATACAGTAAATACTGCCTGATACTATATTATATATATATTTTTTTTTTTAAACATATCCGAAAAACTCTTTCCATTGGATTCTGGAACATTCCATTCATGCTTCTGTGGTTTTGCCGTGTAGACCTTGCTGGAGCAACGTGCCAAAGTCAAACCACCCAGAGTGACAAGAGTAACTATGCAAAATATGGAGATTAGATGCCAGATACCAATAGCGAGAGACAAAATGCAAATATATCACAAGACTATCATTACAGAATTTCTATTGCTAGCTAACTAAACTCCACTCCATTGTGAATTAAATTCCGTTAATCAAATACAGCCACCGGCTCATTGCTGTTTCTCTAAGATGGCAATTCAGCTCAAATGCGCATGTGCCAATTGAATCTCAACAAGGAAACAGTCAGTGGTTGTATTTGATTAGCTTTTAGTGAAAAAGTATGGATTTCAGCAAACAAAGAAAAAGGCACACTATTACAGAGGACAAACATAGATACAAGGTAAGCGTTTCATAACTAGAATTTTTTTAATAATTGGCCTTGGGCGAATCGATGTAGTCGGAGCTGAATTCCACAAAGCCTGGTCTCTGCTCCACTCAGTTGGTGGAGTTCATCAGAAACTTCCTTCACAGTGGAGTGGAGTTTAGTCCGCTTCCTTCACCGTGGAGTTTAGTCCGCTTCCTTCACCGTGGAGTGGAGTTCAGTCCGCTTCCTTCACCGTGGAGTGGAGTTTAGTCCGCTTCCTTCACCGTGGAGTGGAGTTCAGTCCGCTTCCTTCACCGTGGAGTGGAGTTCAGTCCGCTTCCTTCACCGTGGAGTGGAGTTTAGTCCGCTTCCTTCACCGTGGAGTGGAGTTTAGTCCGCTTTCTTCACCGTGGAGTTTAGTCCGCTTCCTTCACCGTGGAGTGGAGTTCAGTCCGCTTCCTTCACCGTGGAGTGGAGTTCAGTCCGCTTCCTTCACCGTGGAGTGGAGTTTAGTCCGCTTCCTTCACCGTGGAGTGGAGTTTAGTCCGCTTTCTTCACCGTGGAGTTTAGTCCGCTTCCTTCACCGTGGAGTGGAGTTTAGTCCGCTTCCTTCACCGTGGAGTGGAGTTCAGTCCGCTTCCTTCACCGTGGAGTGGAGTTTAGTCCGCTTCCTTCACCGTGGAGTGGAGTTCAGTCCGCTTCCTTCACCGTGGAGTGGAGTTTAGTCCGCTTCCTTCACCGTGGAGTGGAGTTTAATCCGCTATCTAATTGCTTCTCTTTGTCCCTTTGAAAAAAAATCCAAATAAGGACATTGAACTTGAGAAAATTAGAAAAACAAATGGTAAACTGAACATGAGCTGTGCAAATATTTGTTAAAATATTTGCTTAGTCTGCTGCTCATGTAATGGTTGTCATTATGAAGCCTTACATAAAAGGTTAGGGGAGGAAGGCCTAGGGAGCTAAGCTGGTGTTTGCCAACATGGATGTGTTGGCTTTACCAACTGCCCATGGCACGTAATCAACCCCCAACGCATACATCACAACGGGTTCATGTTTCTTTGTCGTGATACCAGGATGTGACCGCTAGTTCAAATATTCCTCCTTTACAAAAACAAGGCTTCTCACGACAGGAACAACAGGAAACCCAACCCAGTAACCACCCCCTCCCCTCCCCATCACACACACACACACACACACACACACACACACACACACACACACACACACACACACACACACACACACACACACACACACACACACACACACACCCCAACCTCCCGCCTGATGCAAATCACCTGCCTCCATCCTGACATGTATTCCACTGCACTTTCAGCTTGGCTGTTAATGATTGCCTCCCGAACTTTGTAACCTGCATCCATCCATCGCCAGCCTTATCTACTATACCATGGAGAGCAAACACTGCGGCTGTGGGGCAGCTGGCCTCCGCTGCTCCTGGCTGCCACTGTCACCAGCCTTGTCACATTCATACTCATTACACAAAAGTACAGCATTGAAACTGCTGTGAAAAAAAAATGAAATGAAAAGTATGTTGACTTTAACTTATTTTCTCCTTGTCATTGGCAGGTGTTTGATGCCACAACAGACAACGCCCGTATGTGTCTTCAGATCGACAATGCCCGCTTAGCTGCTGATGACTTCAGGGTGAAGTAAGTCAAGCTAGGCAAACCAGACAGTTGCACACCACCTTAATTAACGGTGACTAAACAAGCAGACATTTGCACACCACCTTAATTAACGGTGACTAAACAAGCAGACGGTTGCTGTCACACCTTAATTAACGGTGACTAAACAAGCAGACGGTTGCTGACACACCTTAATTAACGGTGACTAAACAAGCAGACGGTTGCTAACACACCTTAATTAACGGTGACTAAACAAGCAGACGGTTGCTGACACACCTTAATTAACGGTGACTAAACAAGCAGACGGTTGCTGACACACCTTAATTAACGGTGACTAAACAAGCAGACGGTTGCTGACACACCTTAATTAACGGTGACTAAACAAGCAGACGGTTGCTGACACAACCTTAATTAACGGTGACTAAACAAGCAGACGGTTGCTGACACAACCTTAATTAACGGTGACTAAACAAGCAGACGGTTGCTGACACAACCTTAATTAACGGTGACTAAACAAGCAGACGGTTGCTAACACACCTTAATTAACGGTGACTAAACAAGCAGACGGTTGCTGACACAACCTTAATTAACGGTGACTAAACTAGCAGATGGTTGCTGACACACCTTAATTAACGGTGACTAAACAAGCAGACGGTTGCTGACACACCTTAATTAACGGTGACTAAACAAGCAGACGGTTGCTGACACAACCTTAATTAACGGTGACTAAACAAGCAGACGGTTGCTGACACACCTTAATTAACGGTGACTAAACAAGCAGACGGTTGCTGACACACCTTAATTAACGGTGACTAAACAAGCAGACGGTTGCTGACACAACCTTAATTAACGGTGACTAAACAAGCAGACGGTTGCTGACACACCTTAATTAACGGTGACTAAACAAGCAGACGGTTGCTGACACAACCTTAATTAACGGTGACTAAACAAGCAGACGGTTGCTGACACACCTTAATTAACGGTGACTAAACTAGCAGACGGTTGCTGACACAACCTTAATTAACGGTGACTAAACAAGCAGACGGTTGCTGACACACCTTAATTAACGGTGACTAAACAAGCAGACGGTTGCTGACACATCTTAATTAACGGTGACTAAACTAGCAGACGGTTGGTGACACAACCTTAATTAACGGTGACTAAACAAGCAGACGGTTGCTGACACAACCTTAATTAACGGTGACTAAACAAGCAGACGGTTGCTGACACACCTTAATTAACAGTAACTTAACAAACACCGTGGATGTGCCACATTAACTGCATACCCTCTACAGTCTATGCTTTAAACGTCCAATGCAGCCATTTTTATCTCAATATCAAAATATTTCTGGGGAACACTTAAATACCTTACTGTGATTGTTTTTAATTAAAATGGTCAAACTGAAACAAAAATAGCTTCTTAGCAAAGAGACATTTCTTAAGAAAGAATTTAGCTAGGATTTTCTGGGAGTGTTCTTTGTGGGGAGTGGAAAACTGAAAACTAGGTGTTATTGGCAGAGAGGTTTGGAACTCTAATTCTAATTGGTCTACTAACCAAATGATCGCCTGGTGATGTCAACAGGCAGGCCAAAACTCCATCCCACCAAAACAGGCTGAAATTTGAGGATGTCTTTTCAAACAGCTCTTACACTAATTGGGCATTATCATAATTTTCACTATTTCACAGTATTATTCCAACCTCATATTATGGAAGTATATACAAAACACAGAAAAAGTATGTTTTGACCTCACTTGGCCTTTAAACGGACACTTTAGAGAATATTTCACCGTAGCTCTCCTGGGCATTGTATCTGATGCTGTTTGCTGTGTGTTGCAGGTTTGAGTCTGAGCTGTCCATTCGCCAGTCTGTGGAGGCTGACATCGTTGGCCTGAGGAAGGTCATAGATGACACCAACATGAGCCGCATGAACCTGGAGAGTGAGATCGAAGCTCTGAAGGAGGAGCTCATCTTCCTGAAGAAGAACCACGACAATGTAAGTTCACCATGGCACAAACCCCCCCCCCCCCCCCCCCTTTCAACCACCAAACCAATATAGTACACAACCCCACCCCTCTTGCACCACCAAACAAATGTTTACCATCTCCCTTGTCATCACAATGGCTTAACTAGAGCATGCCCCCATCGGAGACGGAGTCAACCATACTGTATAAACAGGGGTTGTTTCGTGTGAGATCTTTGGGATTTAGCGGGGGTGTGGTGGGTGCGGCACACACAGGACGCACCCAGGGGGGAACCTTGAGTACCCAAACGAACAGCCTAAATACGGACGCTGACTTCACTCTTGAAAACATATTGCTTAATGAATTTTAACGTTGTTGTCCTTCTACCCCAACAGGAAGTGATGGAGATGCGTAACATGATCTCCCAGTCTGGAGTGCAGGTGGATGTGGATGCTCCTAAGGGCCAGGACCTGGCCGCCATCATGGCTGAGGTCCGGGCCAAGTACGAGAAAGAGGCCCTGAAGAACCAAGAGGAGCTCAAAGCATGGCATGAAACACGGGTAACACCTACCAGCTTATTCATTTACCACACACTGATGACTTCACAGTGAAGGCGTCACAGAAACTCCTACTTTACCAATGATTTTTAAACTGACATCTATATCACCTCTATGTCCCTTCCAGATCACAGAGGTGCAGTCCGTGGTGTCACAGAACACAGAGGCCCTCCAAGGCGCACACACAGAGATCAACGACCTCCGTAGGCAGCTACAGACACTGGAGATCGAGCTAGACTCACAAAAGAGCTTGGTAAGATCCCTCAACAATACTATATTCACACAGCCAGTGTGTACAAAAGACATCATGGCATCAATGCTATTGGTTAAAGGAAAACTCTATCTTTTGGTATTTCTATAACTAGTCTATTGTTGAAATAGTCCCAAAAGGTTTTACATGTTAGCTGTATTTCTATATTTTAAAAGTTATATATCTTGAAAACTGGATTGCTGTCATGCACCACATTTTGGGACTATATCAACAATGGACTTATGAAACAAATACCAAATGATAGTTTTTGGGTGGAGTTTTTCTTTTAAGTTTTATGTTAATTTACAAGGCCAATCACCTGTACTGACTGTCTTTACTCTTCCTCTCTCTCTGTCTAACAGAAAGGATCTCTGGAGGGGACGCTGCGAGACACGGAGATGCGCTACAACATGGAGATGGAATCCTTGAACAACATCCTCGTGGGTCTGGAGTCTGAGCTGACTAACCTCCGCTCCAACATTCAGAAGCAGACGCAGGAGTACGAGCACCTGCTCAACATCAAGATGAAGCTGGAGGCGGAGATCGCCACATACAGGAGACTGCTGGACGGAGGAGACTTCAAGTGAGTAAGAAGGAGAGAAATGCTTAATTGGTGTTGCATGCATAATTCCTATAATTAAGCAGACTTGAGAAAGAGAATGAACATGAAGTTTGTTGCCAGCCAAGAGCCTACTATGGTAAATAGTCATCCAATGGCCATTTTCTGTCTTGGAGGCAAAAGCAGCCACTGCATAAATATTTTTATGTTGACTGATAGTTGTGATTCTCTCTCTCTCTCTCTCTCTCTCTCTCTCTCTCTCTCTCTCTCTCTCTCTCTCTCTCTCTCTCTCTCTCTCTCTCTCTCTCTCTCTCTCTCTCTCTCTCTCTCTCTCTCTCTCTCTCTCTCTCTCTCTCTCTCAGGCTCCAGGATGCTCTGGAGGACCAGCGGACAGTGAAGACCAAGGTGATGACCGTCACACAGACTCTGGTGGACGGGAAGGTTGTCTCCTCCAGCACAGAGACAAAGGAGAGGGACCTGTGAGACTACATCCATCATTCCACATCGTCCTGATTGTACCACACCATCCAACACACCATAGACATCAGATAACATCTAGCTGGATAAGAAGAAAATTATCTCCACTTTATTTATTTCATCATGTTTCTTTTGCTTTTAAGTCTTAAGTGTTTTTTAACTTACGCATTTAGGCGTATATACATTTACAGTACAAGTTCAGAATTTAGTAATTTGGGATGAAATTGGCTTTAACCAATATGATTTTACCTTTAAAACTAGCAATTGGATTAAGTAAAATATCTGTAAAATGTATTTTTCTACCATTAGATTTTACCTTAGTTTTCTTTCTGTCCAGTTGAATTTGCCTGGTGTGATGTACTTTCATTGTCCAATAAAACATTGGTCAGAATCTTGGCTATTGTCTTTTAATGGCTGTGCACTTGCTGTGTAACTGAACAAACAGTTTTTCTAGGTTATCACTTCTCATAGATTCTGGTTAACGTCATCATGGCAACTTTACTACAACAAATTGACACCAATAATTAATGCACATTGAACAGAGAAGTTAGTCATTTGCACAGATCTGAAATATGGAAATCATATATTTTTTTTAAACCTTTTTATTTAACTAGGCAAGTCAGTTAAGAACAAATTCTTATTTTCAATTATGGCCTAGGAACAGTGGGTTAACTGCCTTGTTCAGGGGCAGAATGACAGATTTGTACCTTGTCGGCTTGGGGATTCGATCTTGCAACCTTCCGGTTACTAGTCCAACACTCGAACCACTAGGCTACCCGTCCGTCCCAATATCTTTTATAGTTAGTTTTATGTTACCTGCTGATAGTGCTTTACAAAGGATCAAACATTACATTTTAGTCATTTAACAGACGCTCTAATCCAGAGCAATTTACAGCAGTGAGTCCATACAGTTCCATGCTTTTTCGTACAGGTCCCCTGTGGGAATTGAACCAAAAACCCTGGCATTGCAAGCGCCATGCTCTACCAGCTGAGCCACATGATGAAAGTAATATTTGCTTTATTGGTTAGCTTTGATTCAGAGGGGTTGGATTATCTACGGAAGACACATTTCAAATCAAATCAGATTGTATTTGTCACATGCGCCGAATACAACAGGTGTACAGTAGAGCCCTTAAGCCCTTAACCAACAATGCTTTAAGAAGCTAAGAAAATAAATAAAAAATAAGTGTTAAGTAAAAAATAGAAAAGTACATTTAAAAAAATAAAAGTAACAAATAATTAAACAGCAGCAGTAAAATAACAAGTGAGGCTATCTCCGACGGCTGTCTCTTCAGTTGTGCAACTGACTAGGTATTCCCTTTCCCTTTCCTTCCTTAGCTATTGATATTAGATTACAATAGAACAGCAGTTGGCTTTCAATATTGATTCTGAATGACTTCTGAATAAGAGTCTATAACTGCTATTTTAAATTCAGTACATTTGCTATCTACAGTTCAATCTTACATAAGTGGCATAGGCTACACTTTCCCCTGCCTCATTGACCATAGTTACCAAACCACAGTTACAATGGGGGTGGAGAGGTGGAGAGGACAGAGTCTATGTAGGAGACTAAAGGTTAGAAAGTGATAGTGATCGAAGGGAGTGGCGCGTCAGAATGCAGCCTTGTATATACAAACTCTAACATCCATCCTCCTCGCGCTCGGTAGAATCAATCTGTGCCAGTGTCAGGTGGTTCTCTGTTTCTTCTTCTCTTCTTCTTGGATTTCCTCTCTGAAGACATGGAGTCTGTACGTATCAGTAAGAATCCTAGATTTACTGGGCATCGTGCTGAAAGTGGCAGTGGAGGCCTATACGCAAAGCCATGGAGCTCACAGAGTGCCCATGGCGGTGCCGGGGGACATGGGACCAGAATCTCCTCCGTCCACACCAGCAACAGGCTCGGGGGCATCAGAGGAGGGGCAGAGCACCAGGTGTACACAGGTGTTACAGCTGATGGTGGCTTCGCTATGGGTAATGAGAAGCTCAACATGCAGCACCTGAATGACCGTCTGGCCACCTACCTGGAGTCAGTAAAGAACCTAGAGCAGGCCAACGGCAAGCTGGAGCTACAGATCAGGGAGGTACTGGAGAAGAAAGGGCCTGCTGGGGCAGACTACAGCCGCTACGAAGCCACGCTGGAGGACCTGAGGAAGAAGGTGAGGCCCTCAAATAATTACATTAAATTCAAGCTTGATTCATACAAAGCATTATGTGTGTGGAATCATATCCTGTTCAGGGTTGGGGTAAATTCCATTTCAAATCAAGTCAATTCAGAAAGTAAACCAAATTCCAATTCCACATTTTCCTCATTGAAAATCACAGTTTTTTTGGGTACTTCCAGAATTGACTGGAATTGAAATGGAATTGACCCCAACCTGATCCTGACTGCTCCAAACTGCCTCTACTGTATGGTTAATTGAGTCGCTCCACTCATTAATTTCACAATATTTAAAGCCAATATTTGCAGTTCTCAAATACCTCCAAAAGTACACATGTTTGCTGTAACCCCGGACAAGCACTCCTGATTCAACTCGTCAACTAATCATCAAGCCCAAAAATATATATACTGCTGGGGGTACTGGAGGACTAGAGTTGGGAAATACCGTCTTAAGCCTTTTATTAGGCGAGGTTTCACAGAACCACCCCACAGTAAACTGATATGATTTACAGCACATCTTATCAGAGGTGGCGCCACCATGTTGACGCTGTGTAGATATTTAAGTGACTGTCACTTTGTTTCCAACTGCACAAAGATGGAGTGACCGGTTTCACCAAGGGACATGTTTATGTTGCTCCACCCTGTAGATCAGATCCACAGATATACCCAGAATCATCCCTCTCCTCCCTCTAATATTTCCTCAGATATTGGAGATGACAGTGGGCAATGCACAGATCGCTATCCGAGTTGAGGGTGCCGGCCTAGCCGCAGACGACTTCAAGGTCAAGTGAGTGCTTATAAACAAAGAAACGTGCTACTTGCTATCATCTGTTGGCATGAATCTATAGGGCCAACATTCTTTCATTATGGCTATGTCCACGTCTTTACATTCTTAATGTTGTTGTCAATAGGCATGAAAGTGAGATCGGGATGCGCCAGACTGTCGAGGGTGATGTCGCAAATCTGAGGAGAACACTTGATGACACCATCGTGCTCCAGCTGCATCTGGAGAACGATATCGAGTTTCTGACAGAGGAACAGATCAACCTGAAGAAGAACCATGCAGAGGTAAGGAATGGTTCCTGTCAACTGACACATTTTCAAATGGGTTACATAGCTAGGTTACTACCATAACCACCATGTCATTAATTGAATGGATTTCCTGTTTCCTTTGTGTCAGGATGTGCTGGAGCTGCGTACCCAGATTTCCATGTCTGGAGTGCAGGTGGAGGTGGATGCTTCTAAGGGACACGACCTGGGAAAGATCATGGAGGAGATGAGGGCCAAGTACGAGAAGATGGCCTTGAAGAACCAGGAGGAGCTCAAAGAGTGGCATGAATCCAAAGTACGACTCTGTCCTTCCTTCCTAACACTTTGCAATGTTCTGCACTGTATTACTGTGGGTTAACATGTTGGTGTGTGTGTGTCCAGATCACAGAGGTGCAGGTCCAGGTGACTGAGAATACAGTGGCCCTGAAGGAGGCACATACCACATTTAGTGAAAGCAGGAGGAGTATTCAGTCCCTGCAGATTGAGCTTCAGTCCCAGATCAGCCTGGTAAGAATTATTATTTTATACAATAGCAACCAAACTATTTCAAAATGAACTCAATCTTGGTGGATCCATCCTACGACCACGTACTTTCCTCCCAACCACAGAATGCGTCTCTGGAGGGGAACCTTCATGACATTGAGATGCGCTACAACATGGAGTTGCAAAAATACAACGCCGTCCTCCTGAGGCTGGAGGCTGAACTGACCCAGATACGCTCCGACATCCAACACCAGACACAGGACTACCAGATCCTGTTCAACATCAAGATGCAGTTGGAGGCTGAGATCGCAGAGTACAGGAGGCTGCTGGACGGAGACTTGAAGTGAGTAAAACAAGGAGAGATGACAGGTGGAGCTACATGTCCTGCTTGGTTAGGGTAGTGTAACAACTACAATACCTGAGGTATGTTGAGATGATTAAACTATCAAGTTACTGGAGCGATACAGTGGTACTAGTAGCTTATCATTAAACGGCTGGCCTTGTTCTATTGTTTGCTTTTTATTCTATGAGGCGAGGTAATATTTGCAAATTAGATTCAAACTAGCTTCATGCAACTATGCACAAGGGCTCAGGTCTGATACGGAAACGACTGTGTTGTAGTAATGGTATCTGTCTTTTCATCTGTGTCTCTTTAGAGTTGAGGTTGCTGTCGAGAAGAAACCTACTAAATCTTTCCAAACAAAGACGCTAGTTGTCACCCAGACACTAGTAGATGGCAAAGTAGTGTCTGAAGGAGTGACTGAGGATGTCAAATCTGAAGGAGGGATTGAAGCTGTCCAAGGATAACCACCCAGTCAAGAAACATCTTCTCTCGCATCATCATCATCACCATTATCATCATCATCACCATCATCATCATCACCATCATGACACACCACAACACTCCCAGAATAACAGTTAATTGTTCACAAAATGACCAATGAAACAATCACAATAAATGAAGTCAAACACTTAATGTAATGGTTGTATGTGTATGTCTCTGTTTTCATCTACTGTAACCAATCAGGACCAATCAGTTGGTTTCCTCTCTAAATGCATACAGGAAATAAATGCTAAATTGGGGCTCTATTGAATCTGTATTGCTGATAGTAATTTCTTATTGAGCCAACATCTGCAGCATTTATCAAGTCAAATCAGGCTTTATTTATATAGCACATTTCAGACATGAATGCAACGCAAAGCGCTTCACAGGAAAAAAACATCAATAAAAATATAAATATTTACTACACAACAAACATAAGAAGATGAAAAACAAAAGAATGACAATAAAAACTAAGAGATTATAAAGCACCCTAAGGAAAAGCAAAGCTAGAAAAGGTGTGCTTTAGGATCTGTTTTAAATATGTCCACAGTTTCGGCCCCCCTCAGGTTCTCTGGCAGGCTACTCCAGAGGCCTCTGCTAACACAGAGACATTGCCTTTAAATTTAAATCACACTGTAACTCTGAATTTCCGTGATACGGATAAAATAGAGCTCTTGATGTGACGTGGAAAGCAACATCACTCAAGCAACATCAACGTAAAACCCCCACATAGATATACAGCTTTAAAGAATTGGCACAACCCATCCAGCTCTGTTCCCGGTCTAGACAGATACGTAAATGTCTATGAAGTTCTCTGGAATTCTGGGTTCATTCTGCATTTTGACCCAACATTCTCTCTCTACCCCCTTACTGATGGACTGGGCCTCCATTCCAATGCTATTTCAATACTCACAGTCCACTCTTTTCCTGCACATTAGCTAGTCTGCACTTTATTTGATGCACTTTTTTGGTCTCTATGGTGATCCACTTGCATCCTTTATGACGAGCAGACATCCGGTTCAATAAGTTAATATCAACAGGTTGTTATTGGTTAGTTCAAAGTTAAAAACTAGACAACACACAGATATATGTTGTTAGAGCCAGAGATCCCCAGCCGCCTTTCATTAGAGGGATGGAAGCAGAGCAGCGAGTGTATCGGGGAGACAGCATGCCAGGCTAATTCCAGAGACAGTGTGCATAATCTCTATACTGCATACCTGCCATTCCTCTGCATCACTGGGCTCCACTGGACTCTCCTGCCAAGAGATTACCCCTGCAGGCCATCAAAGGTGAGCATTTATTGGTCCACAGGGATCAGATATGCTATTATTCTGTCTCTCATCCTGTCAAATTCAAAGGAATACACAGGAATGTCCATGGAGTTTTTCCTTGAAAGAAGAACTGTCGGCCTATTATAATAATTGAACTGTGCCATATAGTAATATATTATTAGACAGTAGGAGGGAGGTGTCATTCAGTAATATATTACAGTAGGAGGGTGATGTCATACAGTAATATATTACAGTAGGAGGGAGGTGTCATACAGTAATATATTACAGTAGAAGGGAGGTGTCATACAGTAATATATTAGACAGTAGGAGGGAGGTGTCAAACAGTAACATATTACAGTAGGAGAGAGCTGTCATACAGTAATATATTACAGTAGGAGGGAGGTGTCATACAGTAATATATTACAGTAGGAGGGAGGTGTCATACAGTAATATATTAGACAGTAGGAGGGAGGTGTCATACAGTAATATATTACAGTAGGAGGGAGGTGTCATACAGTAATATATTACAGTAGGAGGGAGGTGTCATACAGTAATATATTAGACAGTAAAAGGGAGGTGTCATACAGTAATATATTAGACAGTAGGAGGGAGGTGTCATACAGTAATGTATTACAGTAGGATGGAGGTGTCATACAGTAGTGTATTACAGTATGATGGACGTGTCATACAGTAATATATTAGACAGTAAAAGGGAGGTGTCATACAGTAATATATTAGACAGTAGGAGGGAGGTGTCATACAGTAATATATTAGACAGTAAAAGGGAGGTGTCATACAGTAATATATTAGACAGTAGGAGGGAGGTGTCATACAGTAATATATTAGACAGTAGGAGGGAGCTGTCATACAGTAGAAGGGAGGTGTCATACAGTAATATATTACAGTAGGAGGGAGATGTCATACAGTAATATATTACAGTAGAAGGGAGGTGTCATAGAGTAATATATTACAGTAGAAGGTAGGTGTCATACAGTAACATATTAGACAGTATGAGGGAGGTAGTGCCGTCTCGTCTTTTCTTAGTCATATATTTGACTTCACTCTGGGCTGTTTGAGGCCATTCATGGTCAGTGTTTCAACAAGATTGGAATGAACCAGTAAAGTGCTCTAAAATGGAATGGAATTAAAGAAATTATGTGCAATGAAGAGACAGCCAAAGACTAGACAGCGCAGTAAAGTACTTAGTAGAAATCATATCCGCCAGTTCAAAGGTTATCTCAGCCTTATTTAAAACCTCATTCAAAAGTAAAGAAAAACCCTGCAGCACTAGGTAATGAACTTCCAAATAACTGACTTGTAGCAGGCAGGGGGTTGTGGGGGAGGAGTGAGAAGGCCGGGGGAGGCAGGGGGAGGCAGGGGGTTGTGGGGGAGGAGTGAGAAGGCCGGGGGAGGCAGGGGGAGGCAGGGGGTTGTGGGGGAGGAGTGAGAAGGCCGGGGGAGGCAAGGGGAAGGAGAGGGGTGGATTAAGAAAGAATAAAAGTGTGAAAGAGGCCACTGTTCACCTAGCTTTCGGGCTCTCCCTCCTTTTCATTTTCCATTTCTGGTGCCTGGGTAAAGGGTTGGACATTTCAGGCGAACCGCACAAAAGATGTACTTTGGCTGCTCCAGTGGTGCATGAGTCACTGGTCTGGTCCCTTTGGTCTGGTCCCAGTGGTCTGGTACAGTGGTCTGGTCCCATTGGTCTGTCCCAGTGGAAACTCTAACCAGAGAACTGAAATACCAGTCACGGAGAGCCACACAGTATAGTATGACTACTTTTGGCTAAAAATACAGCTCCCTGGTGTGCAGAAGTAAGCAAACGTCTACTTGTTGATGTAAGATTCCACAATGTGCCATTCGTTCTTACAGTATATCTGTGAGGAGTTACCATGAAAACACATCTGGGAGTAAAATGAGTTTTGAATTTAAACTCAGAAATAATTCACCCACTATTATTAAAATCAAACTAAAGAAACAGGAACTTATGATTCTATGCCAGTACCAAATGTAAGCTCATCTAAAACCTAACCGTGGCATTCTTGGAATGAGTAACGAACACAAACTCCACAATTGTAAGTAAATGATAAGAACAAGTGGTAATGGTGTCTGCCTAGAGCAGCTCGGGATCCTTTAGTTCATTGTGTACAAAGACCACTGTACTTTGCTATGTGAATACTGTGTAGAGAAAGGAATGTTATAGCAGGAAGGGAGAGTCAACATTTATAGTGAACAAAGGTTAAAATGACCCCCCAATTAAAACAACCCACCAACAAACCTGCTGAGTTCATCAACAGGTCTTTCCTCCAACATGAAACGCCAATAGACACGTCAGGTTCACTTTGTCAACATGTTCTGGACAAGACCTTGGAAAACAAGATCCAGCTAGTTTCCTGTTTACCGTTATGAGTGGAAAACATGGTCAGAGGGTAGTCCTGTCCACCCCATTCACATTCCTTTGTATCTGGGCACTGATACAAAAGGGCAAGACAGACTTATCTGACCAGAGGAATGTAAGGAGTGGAGAGTGGAGGAGAAGGCATGGGATTAAATGTTAAGTCCCCTAAATGGGGGAGTTTGAGCAGTTCTGGACCGGCTCCAAATGACATTTCTGTGAGCTTCTTTATAGCGCCAGAAAGACCGATCTGTCTGCTCTCTGTTTCCACTCTCTCAGCAGAGCTGACTTGAAGTGTCAGATTTCAGACCCCACATTTGCATAGGGAGTGACATGTCACATTTTCCGGCCTATTCAGAAATATAATCAATGATCTTCTTTCTCTGAGTGACAGGAGTTGCATTCGACAAGTCAGCACACATTTAAATGGTGTCTCTGTGCCGCTCAGTGGACGTTTAGAGAAAAATTATCTGTCGTCAGTTATATGAAATGGTGCTAATATTGTAGTCACTAATTATGATGATATATTTTATTTGTTTCCTAGACCATGTTGAGAGGAGAGGTTTGTGTTTATTGACCAATTTTAATTGAGGAAATTAGCCTACATCCATCAGGTTGGCATGAGGTTTTGTTTACATTGAGGTCGTCAGGTAATTTAAGGCATAAGAATCCTTGCTTCACCGTGTTTGCCCAGTTGTTCTGGCAACATATACATTAAAGTTTTCAGTGAATGTTGCCAGAGCAACAGTGGCAAACACACTAACGGCCTCTGAGTAAACCATCTTTATACTATAAAATAGATTATAAAGTAGCATTTTACATGAGTAATATTCTCTAGCTGTGAGAAATGATTGGTCTGCCTGGACTGGACACATGTCATCAGGGAGTGTATGACTGTGACCGCAAAGCTGTAAAAGGGGCCACAGTGGCTGTGACCACACGGCTGTAACGATTACCACAGTGACGACAGGGTCGTCAGGAGACTGTCACCACCATCACACCCCTCTACTGGCCAGGCCCCAGGCACGGCGGGTCACAGAACCTCTACTGGCCAGGCCCCAGGCACGGCGGGTCACAGAACCTCTACTGTCCAGGCCCCAGGCACGGCTGGTCACAGAACTTCTACTGTCCAGGCCCCAGGCACGGCGGGTCACAGAACCTCTACTGGCCAGGCCCCAGGCACGGCGGGTCACAGACCCTCTACTGGCCAGGCCCCAGGCACGGCGGGTCACAGACCCTCTACTGGCCAGGCCCCAGGCACGGCGGGTCACAGAACCTCTACTGGCCAGGCCCCAAGCACGGCTGGTCGCAGAACCTCTACTGGCCAGGCCCCAGGCACGGCTGGTCACAGAACCTCTACTGGCCAGGCCCCAGGCACGGCGGGTCACAGAACCTCTACTGGCCAGGCCCCAGGCACGGCTGGTCACAGCAGTCATGCAGAACTGCTGCTTTACTCCTCGTGACTTCCTGCTCCTCTGGAGAAGATGGTGACCAACATGGGATCCCTCTTTTCCAATGACAAATCCACAATTCTATTGCTATAGGAATGCATTGGCTTGTATCCTAGTTATACTATCAGATCACTTCCAGTATTTACAGATAACAGCCATTGGACCATTTGAGAATACGACAGAAAAAAAGTTGTAATTATATATAATTACCAGCAGGCTATGTATGACTCTAATTTCATGCATACGAACTTGTCTTATCTGAGTACTTCATCTGAAATTTCCCCTGGCATGACAGCTCTGACTGTGAAACTAAACAGGAGCAGTCCAGGCCTAGATGCAATCGTGCAGCTTTGCTAAGTCTTCCTCCCTTTGGACTACTTGGCATTTGGCCTGTCATTCCAGTCAGATAAGACCAAAAAAGGGACTTTCTGCTGTGCAGTTTGAGTGGGCAGAATACCGTAGTTTCAAAAGCAACTCACATAGGAGCTTTGGGACTGAAGTTCCAACAGGACACATAATCATAGCTCTGTCTGATGTCACATGCTCTACGGTCATCTGGGGTGGGAGTGGTTGAGTCTAGGGGGGAGTGGTTGAGTCTAGGGGGGAGTGGTTGAGTCTAGGGGGAAGTGGTTGAGTCTAGGGGGAAGTGGTTGAGTCTAGGGGGGAGTGGTTGAGTCTAGGGGGGAGTGGTTGAGTCTAGGGGGGAGTGGTTGAGTCTAGGGGGGAGTGGTTGAGTCTAGGGGGGAGTGGTTGAGTCTAGGGGGGAGTGGTTGAGTCTAGGGGGAAGTGGTTGAGTCTAGGGGGAAGTGGTTGAGTCTAGGGGTAGGAGTGGTGGAGTCTAGGGGTAGGAGTAGGAGTGGTAGAGTCTAGGGGTAGGAGTGGTGGAGTCTAGGGGTAGGGGTGGTAGTGGTGGAGTCTAGGGGTGTGAGTGGTGGAGTCTAGGGGTAGGGGTAGGAGTGGTGGAGTCTAGGGGGGGAGTGGGGGAGTCTAGGGGTAGGGGTAGGAGTGGTGGAGTCTAGGGGTAGGGGTAGGAGTGGTTGATTCTAGGGGGGGAGTGGGGGAATCTAGGGGTAGGGGTAGGGATAGGTGGAGGGGTAGGGATAGGAGTGGTGGAGTCTAGGGGGGCAGTGGTGGAGTCTAGGGGGGGAGTGGTTGAGTCTAGGGGTAGGGGTAGGAGTGGTGGAGTCTAGGGGTAGGAGTGGTGGAGTCTAGTGGGGGAGTGGTGGAGTCTAGGGGTATGGGTGGTAGTGGTGGAGTCTAAGGGTGTGAGTGGTGGAGTCTAGGGGTAGGGGTAGGAGTGGTGGAGTCTAAGGGGGGGAGTGGGGGAGTCTAGGGGTAGGGGTAGGAGTGGTGGAGTCTAGGGGGGAGTGGTGGAGTCTATGGGTAGGGGTAGGAGTGGTGGAGTCTAGGGGTAGGAGTAGGAGTGGTAGAGTCTAGGGGTAGGAGTGGTGGAGTCTAGGGGTAGGGGTGGTAGTAGTGTAGTCCTAAGGTAAGGATAGGAGTGGTGGAGTCTAGGGGGGGTGGTTGAGTCTAGAGGTAGGGGTAGGAGTGGTGGAGTCTAGGGGTAGGGGTAGGAGTGGTTGAGTCTAGGGGGTGAGTGGGGGAATCTAGGGGTAGGGGTAGGAGTCTGGGGGTGGTAGGGGTAGGATGTTGTAGTCTGGGGGTGGGGGTGGGAATGTTGTAGTCTGGGGGTGGGGTTGGGAACGTTGGAGTCTATGGGTAGGGGTGGTAGTAGTGGAGTCCTAAGGTAGGGGTAGGAGTGGTGGAGTCTAGAGGGAAGGGGTGGAGTCTAGGGGTAGGGGTGGTAGTGGTGGAGTCTAGGGGGGAGGGGTGGAGTCTAGGGGGGGAGTGGTAGTGGTGTAGTCTAGGGGTAAGGGTAGAATTTATGGAGTCTAGGGGTAGGGATAAAGGGTAGTAGTGATGGAGTCTAGGGGTAGGGGTAGGAGTAGGAGTGATGGAGTCTAGGGGTAAGGGTAGGAGTGGTGGAGTCTAGGGGTAGGGGTAAGGGTAGGAGTGATGGAGTCTAGGGGTAGGGGTAGGAGTGATGGAGTCTAGGGGTAAGGGTAGGAGTGGTGAAGTCTAGGGGTAAGGGTAGAATTTATGGAGTCTAGGGGTAGGGGTAAAGGGTAGTAGTGATGGAGTCTAGGGGTAGGGGTAGGAGTGATGGAGTCTAGGGGTAAGGGTAGGAGTGGTGGAGTCTAGGGGTAGGGGTAAAGAGTAGGAGTGATGGAGTCTAGGGGTAGGGGTAGGAGTGATGGAATCTAGGGGTAGGGAATAAGGGTAGGAGTGATGGAGTCTAGGGGTAGGGGTAGGAGTGATGGAGTATAGGGGTAGGAGTGATGGAGTCTAGGGGTAGGAGTAAGGGTAGGAGTGATGGAGGCTAGGGGTAGGGGTAGGAGTGATGGAGTCTAGAGGTAGGGGTAGGAGTGATGGAGTCTAGGGGTAGGGGTAAGGGTAGGACTGATGGAGTCTAGGGGTAAGGGTAGGAGGGATGGAGTCTAGGGGTAAGGGTAAGGGTAAGGGTAGGAGTGATGGAGTCTAGGGGTAAGGGTAAGGGTAGGAGTGTTGGAGTCTATGGGTAGGGGTAGGAGTGATGGAGTCTAGGGGTAGGGGTAGGAGTGATGGAGTCTAGGGGTAGGGGTGAGAGTGTTGGAGTCTGGGGTAGGGGTGAGAGTGGTGGAGTCTAGGGGTAGGGGTGAGAGTGTTGGAGTCTGGAGTAGGGGTGAGAGTGTTGGAGTCTAGGGGTAGGGGTGAGAGTGTTGGAGTCTAGGGGTAGGGGTGAGAGTGGTGGAGTCTGGGGTGGGAGTGGTGGAGTCTAGGGGTAGGGGTAGAGGTGGAGTCTAGGTTGGGAGTGGTGGAGTCTAAGGGGGAGTGGTGGAGTCTAGGGGGGAGTGGTGGAGTCTAGGGGTAGGGGTAGGAGTGGTGGAGTCTGGGGTGGGAGTGGTGGAGTCTAGGGGTAGGGGTAGGAGTGGTGGAGTCTAGGTTGGGAGTGGTGGAGTCTAGGGGGGAGTGGTGGAGTCTAGGGGGGAGTGGTGGAGTCTAGGGTAGGGGTAGGAGTGGTGGAGTTTAGGGGTAGGGGTAGGAGTGGTGGAGTCTGGGGGGGGGGGGTGGTGGAGTCTAGGGGGGGAGTGGAGGAATCTAGGGGTAGGGGTGGTAGTGGTGGAGTCTAGGGGGGGAGTGGTGGAGTCTAGGGGTAGAGGTACGAGTGGTGGAGTCTGGGGTGGGAGTGGTGGAGTTTTGGGGTAGGGGTGGTGGAGTATAGGGGGCAGTGGTGGAGTCTAGGGGTAGGGGTAGGAGTGGTGGAGTCTGGGGTGGGAGTGGTGGAGTCTAGGGGTAGGGGTGGTAGTAGTGGAGTCTAGGGGGGAGGGGTGTAGTCTAGGGGGGAAGTGGTAGTGTTGTAGTCTAGGGGTAAGGGTAGGATTTATGGAGTCTAGGGGTAGGGGTAAAGGGTAGGAGTGATGGAGTCTAGCGGTAGGGGTAGGAGTGATGGAGTCTAGGGGTAAGGGTAGGAGTGGTGGAGTCTAGGGGTAAGGGTAGGAGTGGTGGAGTCTAGGGGTAGGAGTGATGGAGTCTAGGGGTAGGGGTAGGAGTGATGGAGTCTAGGGGTAGGAGTGATGGAGTCTAGGGGTAGGGGTAGGAGTGATGGAGTCTAGGGGTAGGAAATAAGGGTAGGAGTGATGGAGTCTAGGGGTAGGGGTAGGAGGGATGGAGTATAGGGGTAGGAGTGATGGAGTATAGGGGTAGGATGTTGTAGTCTGGGGGTAGGAATGTTGTAGTCTGGGGGTGGCGGTGGGAATGTTGGAGTCTGGGGTGGGAATGTTGTAGTCTGGGGGTGGGGATAGGAATGTTGGAGTCTGGGGGTGGGAATGTTGTAGTCTGGGGGTGGGATTGGGAACGTTGGAGTCTGGGGGTGGGGGTGGGAATGTTGGAGTATGGGGGTGGGGGTGGGAATGTTGGCGTCTGGGGTTAGGAATGTTGTAGTCTGGGGGTAGGAATGTTGGAGTCTGGGGGTGGGGTGGGAATATTGTAGTCTGGGGGTGGTTGTGGGATTGTTGTAGTCTGGGGGTGGGGGTGGGAATGTTCGAGTCTGGGGGTGGGGTGGGAATGTTGTAGTCTGGGGTGGGGGTGGGGATGTTGGAGTCTAGGGGTGGGAATGTTGTAGTCTGGGGTGGGGGTGGGAATGTTGTAGTCTGGGGGTGGGAATATTGTAGTCTGGGGGTTGGGGTGGGAATGTTGGAGTTTGGGGGTGGGAATGTTGGAGTCTGGTGGTGGGGGTGGGAATGTTGGAGTCTGGGGGTGGGAATGTTGGAGTCTGGGGGTGGGAATGTTGTAGTCTGGGGGTGGGGATAGGAATGTTGGAGTCTGGGGGTTGGAATGTTGGAGTCTGGGGGTGGGAATGTTGGAGTCTGGGGGTGGGGTGGGAATGTTGGAGTCTGGGGGTGGGAATGTTGGAGTCTGGGGGTGGGGGTGGGAATGTTGGAGTCTGGGGGTGGGGGTGGGAATGTTGGAGTCTGGGGGTGGGGGTGGGAATGTTGGAGTCTGGGGGGTGGGAATGTTGGGACCAGTGGTTGGGTAAGTACCCAGTTGTCATACTTAAGTCAAAGTAAAGATAACTGAATAGAAAATGACTGAGATAAAAGTGAAAGTCACCCAGTAAAATACTACTTGAATAAAAATCTGAATGTATTTTGTTTAAAAATACTTAAGCATCAAAAGGAAATTGAATTGCAAAAATATACTGAAAGTATCAAAAGTAAAAGTACATGTATAAATAATCTCCCATTCCTTATATTAAGCAAACCAGACAGAACAATATTTTTGTTTTTAATTTATTTACAGGGCACACTCCAACACATGTGTGTTTAGGGAGTCCTTTAGATCAGAGGCAGTAGGGATGACCAGGGATGTTCTCTTGATAAGTGTGTGAATTGGACCATTTTCCTGTCCTGCTAAGCATTCAAAATGTCGTGAGTACTTTTGGGTGTCAGGGAAAATGTATGGGGTAAAAAGTACATTCTTTTCTTTAGTAATGTAGTGGAGTAAAAGTAAAAGTTGTCAAAATATAAAAAGTAAAGTACAGATACAACAAATAACTACTTAAGTAGTACTTTAAAGTGTTTGTACTTAAGTACTGTGTTTTGTCATAGGTAAGGCTGAATAAAAAGAGACAGTACACACACCAACATGACAGCTGGGCTTTCTCACACTCACAAATACTGTACATACTCCTGCATTCAGATCTTTTCCTGAAAGTCGTAGTGAAGGAATATGAGAATGTTATCTAAGGCTTAAACCTGGATAACGTATGCCAGAGAACTGTGTCTGATGCAGTGTTGGGAAAGCTACTCTGAAAATATAGTTTACTAAGCTACCAATTACTTCACAATGGAAGAAGTTCAGCTGTATCTACATCTGATATGTAATAGACTACAAATTGCAAGGACAGATCTCTCTGTAGTCAGATGTTAACAGAATGTGTGATTTAGCCTATTAAACACAAAAAGGGAGAGTTAGGCACACACATGTTATTCAAGTAAGAATTAGGCTGGTCTGATGCCGAAAAAGAAAGATAATTTTTGCCTAATTAACCTGTATTTTATTTTTGCAAAAAAAGTATTGTGTAGTTTCAGTAGTTAGCTACACCACTACATGGTAAAATATGTCATTAACTACTGAAAACACTACCAAGATTTGAATTCATCACTGGTGAAAAAAATACCCACATTTTCAAATCAACTTTTATTTGTCATATTGCTCGAATACAACATGTGTAGACCTTACAGTGAAATGCTTACTTACAAGCCTTTAACCAACAATGCAGTTTTAAGAAAATATCAACCAAAAAAGTAAGAGATAAGAATAACAAAGAGTTAAAGAGCAACAGTAAATAACAATAGCGGGGCTATATACATGGGGTACCGGTACAGAGTCAATGTGCGGGGGCACCGATGTCGAGGTAACTGAGGTAGTATTTACATGTAGGTACAGTAATTAAAGTGACTATGCATAGATAAATACAGAGAGTAGCAGCAGCATAGAAGAGAGGGAGGGGAGGCAATGCAAATAGCAAATAGTCTGGATAGCCATTTGATTAGCTGTTCAGGAGTCTTATGGCTTTGGGGTAGAAGCTGTTAAGCCTCTTGGACCTAGACTTGGCGCTCCGGTACCGCTTGCCGTGCGGTAGCAGAGAGAACAGTCTATGACTAGGGTGGCTGGAGTCTTTGACAATTTTTAGGGCCTTCCTCTGACACCGTCTGGTATAGAGGTCCTGGATGGCAGTGTGACAACCCTCCCACTCTCTCTTTGTTCTTGTTTCCTTATTAGGATGCCGGTGGGCGGAGTTGGGAGGGTCGTCAGCTACATGGGAAACACCTGGGCCTGCTGTGTCATAGGATAAATACACCACTTCCCCATTCATGGAAGAGACTCTCTCCATGCAGACACCTTCACAGATTTTGTTGTGTATCTTGGTGGTTTTTGGTTGTTTGCTTTAGCACCTTTCAACACCCTGCATTATCACATTCATGCATGCAAAACACTCACTTACACTACTGATTACTGATTACACACACCATTGTATATTGTACTTAGTTAATAAATATATTTTGTTATTCCTTATCTCCACGTTGTCTCCCTTTTGTTACGGGCTTTGAGCCGGTTCGTGACAGCAGGAAGCTTGGCCCCGGTGATGTACTGGGCCGTATGCACTACCCTCTGTAGTGCCTTGTGGTCGGAGCCTGAGCAGTTGCCATACCAGGCAGTGATGCAACCCGTCAGGATGCTCTCGATGGTGCAGCTGTAAAACCTTTTGAGGATCTGAGGACCCATGCCAAATGTTTTCAGTCTCCTGAGGGGGAATAGGTTTTGTCGTGCCCTCTTCACGACTGTCTTGGTGTGCTTGGACCATGTTAGTTTGTTGGTGATGTGGACGCCAAGGAACTTGAAGCTCTCGACCTGCTTCACTACAGCCCCGTCGATGGAAATGGGGGCGTGCTCGGTCCTCCTTTTCCTGTAGTCCACAATCATCTTTCTCTTGATCAAGTTGAGGGAGAGATTGTTGTCCTTGCACCACACGGTCAGGTCTCTGACCTCCTCCCTATAGGCTGTCTTGTTGTTGTCGGTGATCAGGCCTACCACTGTTGTGTCATCAGCAAACTTAATGATTGTGTTGGAGTCGTACCTGGCCTTGCAGTCATGAGTGAACAGGGAATACAGGAGGGGACTGAGCACGCCCCCCTGGGGGGCCCACATGTTGAGGATCAGCATGGCGGATGTCTTGTTACCTACCCTCACCACCTGGGGGCGGCCCGTCAGGAAGTCCAGGATCCAGTTGCAGAGTGAGGTGTTTAGTCCCAGGGTCCTTAGCTTAGTGACGAGCTTTGAGGGCACTATGGTGTTGAATGCTGAGCTGTAGTCAATGAATAGCATTCTCACATAGGTATTACTTTTGTCCAGGTGGGAAAGGGCAGTGTGGAGTGAAATAGAGATTGCATCTTCTGTGGATTTGTTGGTGCAGTATGCTTATTGGAGTGGGTCTAGGGTTTCTAGGATAATGTTGTTGATTTGAGCCATGACCAGCCTTTCAAAGCATTTCACACCTACAGATGTGAGTGCCTCGGGTCGTTAGTCATTTAGGCAGGTTACCTTAGTGTTCTTGGGCTCAGGAACTATGGTTGTCTGCTTGAAATATGTTGATATTACAGACTCAGACATGGAGAGGTTGAAAATGTCGGTGAAGAAACTTGCCAGCTTGTCAGCGCATGCTCGGGGTACACATATTTGTAATCCATCTGGCCCTGTGCCTTGTGAATGTTTACCTGCTTAAAGGTCTTACTCACATTGGCTGCGAAGAGCGTGATCACACAGTTGTCTGGAACAGCTGATGCTGTCATGCATGTTTCAGTGTTACTTGCCTCGAAGCGAGCATATAAGTTATTTAGCTCGTCTGGTAGGCTCGTGTCACTGGGCAGCTCTCGGCTGTGCTTCCCTTTGTCGTCTGTAAGGGTTTGCAAGCCCTGCCACATCTGACGAGTGTCGGAGCCGGTGTACTATGATTCGATCTTAGTCCTGTATTGACGCTTTGCCTGTTTAATGGTTCGTCGGAGGGCATAGCGGGATTTCTTATAAGCTTCCTGGTTAGAGTCCCGCTCCTTGAAAGCGGCAGCTCTACCCTTTAGCTCACTGCGAATGTTGCCTGTAGTCCATGGCTTCTGGTTGGGGTGTCTACGTACAGTCACAGTACAGTGGTGGAAAAAGTACCCAATCCTCATATTAGAGTAAAAGCAAAGATACCTTAATATAAAATTAAAAGTGAAAGTCACCCAGTAAAATATTACTTGTCTAAAAGTATTTGGTTTTAAATATACATTAAGTATCAAAAGTAAATGTAATTGCTAAAATATACTTAAAAAGTAAAAGTATAAATAATTTCACCTTGCTTATATAAAGCAGACCAGATGGCACGATTTCCTTGTCTTTTAAATTTACGGATAGCCAGGGGCACACTCCAACACTGTAACGTCCGTTGTTTGAAGGAGACCAAGGTGTAATTTGTGGTCATCATATTTATTTAAATGAGAACCAGCAACAAAATAACAAAGTGAAACCAAAAAGAACGTACCGTTCCCTAGGCTACAAGAGCTGTACAAAAACAAGATCCCACAACATAGGTGGGAAAAAAGGCTACCTAAGTCTGATTCCCAATCAGAGACAACGATAGACAGCTGCCTCTGATTGGGAACCACACTCGGCCAAACACAAAGAAATACAAACATAGAATGCCCACTCCACATCACAGTTGCACTTTCATGGATCATTTAGAATTGACCTCGAAATTCCACATTTAGCCAGTTATCCCTGGTGTTACTTAACAGGACTAGATGTTCTGACCTCCTCCCAGGGCTTTCCTGTCAGCCTGTTGTGTGGAGTGAGCTGTGAACTGGACACAAAGGGGTGGGCTAAGTCAGAGAGGATATAGGCTGAAGTATTATAAAAGGTATTTGGTGGAAAAATCTCCACCAAGTTGACCCGAAACTATTTCACTGACATTACAAAATCTGGCTTTTCTACAGAGGAGTTGTCTTACCTTCTGTACACCATTGGCTGTTTATCCTCCCTGTGCAAATAAACCGGCTAATTTATCAAATGCCAGACCAGCCAAACGCTCCTTATTAAAACAGGAAAAACAGAATTATCTCTATTTGAGTGAGGAGTCTGGTAGGATCAGGATGTTCAGATCACGTCATATTTGGTATGTTTATACAAAACATGCCCGTGGGAACACAAACAGGTCTTTTTTTAAAGATGACACATAAAGCTACACAATCAAATGTACAACAATAATATAAACTGTTATTCCTTGGTTCCTTTTCTTCATTTTCCCAACTATGCGAATCAGAGAGGATGATGTTTTCGTGCATTATCCAATCATCAGATGATGATGCCTAGATATCACAAGGGTGAAATTATGACCTCAAGTGGGCCCTTTATTTGAAGCATGCTATGTATCTGGCACCACGTGTCCATAGTTGGCCCATATTATCTCCTGACTGTAGACATTACAGCCGAGATAACACGCTAATCATCAAGGCTCAGACAGATCAGACAGACACACTGAGAAATACTAGCTATCTTGAGCTGAACGTTGAAATCCTTTCTGTACCCATACACACAGACTAATGTGAAATCTCAAGGATTAAGATCATTAAGAGAACTGACTTATAAACTACCAAAGCTGATAAAACTGCTGACAACAAGTAGATGTATAAATGTCTGTTTTGAATGGATCTAGATCACCACTCCCTCGTGTGGTAGGCTATTTGTGAGGATATCAACCATCTACACTCTCTCACTTCCTGGACAAAACAATACTTAATCTAGCCTTTTGGGGGCCCAAAGCAATTCTACTGTTTTTGCCATGGGGCTAGAATAATTTACCAATCTAACAATTGTTAGTTGACATGGGCTAATTGAGTGACTGTCAGTGACTGACATAACAAGAGAAAAACTGCTGATGCACAACCAAATGTCAAACTTGCACCTTTTAAGTTATACAATTCTATCTGTCAACAGTAAAAAAAAAAATGTTTTGCAGTTTTAAAGTGAGTTTCCCCCCCCCCCCCATCAAAATCTGTCAGTTTAAGCTAGAGATACCAGATGTTTTGCGTGGGCTCAATCCACCGCATCCGCCCATGTCTGCCTTCCGCATATGACTCTCTGGAAAGGGGAGACTCTCACCAACACAATGGTGTTCTCCGTTTTTCTCTATGACCACCACAAGCGTCACGGGACTCGTCTGAATGTATCCCATACAAACAAATGGAAGTACAGTATGGAGGTAGTTTTGCGCCCCCCCAAAATATGGGGTTTAAATATGTGTAAAAAAAAAAATCCTAGATATAGGACAAACACTTTAAAACCTTATTCCTTATGATTTTTTTTTTCTATATTTTTTTGCAATTTATGAATGTGTAATTCAATTAGTTTCTATGGGCTATAGCAGTAAAGGCCAAATTCAATATTTATCAGATTATTTTGTATCATTTTTTGGGATACCTAAAGGGCTTATACACATTTTGCAATGGGGGGGGGAATTTTTTCAGATTTTATAACAAATTTTATGCAATTCTACAAATTTGCCATGGGGCAGAGATTTTTTGTTGTTGCAGTTTTACAGTTAATTTCTTACAATTCCACAGATTTTCCCATGATTTATGCCATGTTAATGATATCTGAGTGAGAGTGACTATCAAAATCAATGGGGGCCCTCTGGGCACGTGTCCTGCGTGAGCGGTCAGTATTCGGCCATGATTACTGGTTTAGATAGCTGGCTAGGATAACTTACTTATCTAGAAATTGTTGGCTGACATGGCTAATTGAGTGACTGACATAACAAGAAACAATTTGGTGATGCACAACTTGCACCTTGTGTACTCTACTATTCTAACTCAAAACAGTAAGTTCAGACCTGACTGAGTTACTGCAAAAGAAATGTTATATATATTTTTATTTTCGGTCTGGGGCTCCCTAGCGTCCTGGGGCCCTAAGCGACCGCTTACGTCATTTATGCCTGGAGCCAGTCCAAACTTCATCAAAGGGATGTCAATGTCATTGTTCATGAAATCATCTCCCATCCATGGTAAAATCAAACCCAGGTCAGTTAACAAAGTCCTGTATCTTAGAGTCCCAACCTAGATTCCTCTGTCTCCGCTTGGTCTCTCCTCATCAGTGCTCTTCAGTAAGGATGAGGAGAGCTGACATTTTTGTGATGCAGGCATCTGTAAAACCTCAGGAGACTAGTTTGCCTGCCAAGAGTGAGAGAAGGGAGGGTGTCATTAAAATGGGGCTTTAGCATTGTAATTTAATGCCACCCCTGCACTCTTTAATGCCACCCCTGCACTCTTTAATGCCACCCCTGCACTCTTTACTGCCACCCCTGCACTCTTTACTGACACCCCTGCACTCTTTACTGCCACCCCTGCACTCTTTACTGCCACCCCTGCACTCTTTACTGCCACTGTCTCCTGACCGCTCCTGTCTCAGCCTCCAGTATTTATGCTGCAGTAGTTTATGTGTCGGGGGGCTAGGGTCAGTTGGTTACCTGGAGTACTTCTCCTGTCTTATCCAGTGTCCTGTGTGAATTTAAGTATGCTCTCTCTAATTCTCTCGTTCTCTCTTTCTCTCTGAGAACCTGAGCCCTAGGACCATACGTCAGGACTACCGGGCATGATGACACCTTGCTGTCCCCAGTCCGCCTGGCCTTGCTGCTATTCCAGTTTCAACTGTTCTGCCTGCGGTTACGGAACCCCTACCTGTCCCAGACCTGCTGTTTTCAACTCTTAATGATCGGCTATGAAAAGCCAACTGAGATTTATTCCTGATTATTATTTGACCATGCTTGTCATTTATGAACATTTTGAAAATCTTGGCTCTCTCTAATTTTCTCCTTCTCTCTTTCTTTCTCTCGGAGGACCTGAGCCCTAGGACCATACGTCGGGACTACCGGCCGTGGTGACTCCTTGCTGTCCCCAGTCCGCCTGGCCTTGCTGCTATTCCAGTTTCAACTGTTCTGCCTGCGGTTATGGAACCCCTACCTGTCCCAGACCTGCTGTTTTCAACTCTTAATGATCGGCTATGAAAAGCCAACTGAGATTTATTCCTGATTATTATTTGACCATGCTTGTCATTTATGAACATTTTGAAAATCTTGGCTCTCTCTAATTTTCTCCTTCTCTCTTTCTTTCTCTCGGAGGACCTGGGCCCTAGGACCATGCGTCGGGACTGCCGCCCGTGGTGACTCCTTGCTGTCCCCAGTCCGCCTGGCCTTGCTGCTATTCCAGTTTCAGCTGTTCTGCCTGCGGTTATGGAACCGCCACCTGTCCCAGACCTGTTGTTTTTCAACTCTTGATGATCGGCTATGAAAAGCCAACTGAAAATTATTCATGATTATTATTTGACCATGCTTGTCACTTATGAACATTTTTGAACATCTTGGCATAGTTCTGTTATAATCTCCACCCGGCACAGCCAGAAGAGGACTGGCCACCCCTCATAGCCTGGTTCCTCTCTAGGTTTCTTCCTAGGTTTTGGCCTTTCTAGGGAGTTTTTCCTAGCCACCGTGCTTCTACACCTGCATTACTAGCTGTTTGGGGTTTTAGGCTGGGTGTCTGTACAGCACTTCGAGATATTAGCTGATGTACGAAGGGCTATATAAAATAAAATTGATTGATTGACTGCTGCACACACTTGAATAGTTTCAGATGGAGCGTGATCCACAGCAAACATCCTCCTTATCGCTGTAAAATCATATTAAACTAATTTACCAGCCCTTTTCTCAGCTCTGCTGTTTGCAAATCAAGGAGTGTGAGAGAACAGACCTTTAATCAATCATACAGTTCGTCTGCATACCTTTTGCAATGTTGACAGACCTGCCTTTTGTGGAGCTCACACGTAGATGTCACTGCAAATAACACAGTCCATGTGGAATTTAGTGCAGCTGGACAGCCACTGCAGGTATGGCTTTACCAACCTCCCCCTGCAGGTTTAAACACATTTTCTGACCTATTCAATGTCTTTCTACAGGTCACTCTGACATCTTTGTTCATTGTTCTCAAGACAGCTCAAACACAGCTTGAAAAGCTTGAAAAAGTGTTTATGTGATGTCGAACACGGTGTAGTTCTTTAATTGCTCACAATTAAATAGTATAATTAAGAATAGTGTTCTCTTCCAAACTTCTAATTGCTGTAATACTCTGAGCATGGTTTGGACTATATACAATTATTAAAGAATTTGGTCAAAGGACATCGTCCAAGCATGGTCAGTGTGGTTCTTTCTGAAGAGACAGTGTGTGGTCAAGTAAATCTTATGATCGTGTACGTAATGAGCTTGAGCCAGCATTCCTTCTGCTTTCTGTGTCGAAAAATCGAATGAATGATCCTGCCAGTAACCACAGAATAATATTGGGTGTATCTGGTCACGCTGTTCCCAAGGGAGATCATCTTGGCTTTTTAAGCTTTTCAGTGTAATTCATTTGTTTTGGTTATTACATGCCAAATACACATTTAGAGTGAAACACAGCTTGCTTAACGAATAGTTGATTCTACAGGCTATATTATAATACCATCTGAAAACTGATGAAGTGAGAACTATAACAAGTGAGCTGGTGGTGTGGCACTGTGAAGTCACAATCTGTAAAAGTCCAAATGAGACCATGCCATTGTGAATAGGGGAACACATGTCACCCATGGAATGTAATAAATATCATAATGTAATATCATTGGTTAAGAGCGTCAGAACTACACAGAAAACACATCTGTCAGGAGAGCTTTAGATCATATGTCAGTGGAACTTGCAGTGAAATGAGACATCGGTTCTAATGACAGATCTATGGAACTGTGCACTCATAACTTGATGAGATTTTAAAATGTATTTTAAAATGTAACCTTTATTTCACTAGGCAAGTCAGTTAAGAACAAATTATTATTTACAATGACAGCCTACCGGGGAACAGTGGGTTAACTGCCTTGTTCAGGGGCAGAACAATAGATTTTTACCTTGTCGGCTCAGGGATTTGATCCAGCAACCTTTCAGTTACTGGCCCAACGCTCTAACCACTAGGCTACCTGCCGCCCGAAACGTCCTTGAACAAATTCAATTTGTTATTATTAATCCATTGAGAAATGTTCCATTTCTATGAGTGTTATGAGATGCTGTTGAAAGGGTACTTACAGTACAGTAGTCAATTGGCAGGTGCTGACTGTTGCTTTTCGGGGGAACCAAGAGTACATTCCAAAAGCAAAAGAACTCACTTAATGACAAAAATCTAAAATATATATATATATATATACTTTCCCAACAATAAAAAAAAAATCTGAAACACTGAATAATTCTCTATCATTCCATCTATTCTGTAAAAATGGTACCCATATGTTTTGTGGATATACACTGTACTGCTGGTATTGTACAAAAACATATCTGTCATCGATTAACCCCCTGCACACACGCACACACACACACACACACACACACACACACACACACACACACACACACACACACACACACACACACACACACGCACACACGCACACACACACACACGCACACACACATCAACCATACTGAAATGATTTCCAGTAAGACATGTCAGCACCAGTAAAACTCTCTGTAAAGGAGCAGGGAACCCACAAGTTGAGCCGAGTCCAACCAACCAGACTGGCTTCCACGGCCTTGCGCTGTAACAAGGACCCTGTGATGGTTATGGAAGAGAGAGATGGAAGAGAGAGCATACGCTTGGCTCACTGGGTTTTCCATACTGTCATCCACCAGCAGCTTCTAGCTTAGCAACATACAATGGCGCAGTCTTATAAGTCCACTAAACAAAATCTGACTCAAAATAAGTCAGACCACACAAAGATGTATTGTGTCCAATGTAAATTGTAACAGTGTTCGTTAAATTAATTTTACTTGATCTATGATCTAATAAGTAACACACACACACACACACACACACACACACACACACACACACACACACACACACACACACACACACACACACACACACACACACACACACACACACACACACACACAATCAGACCAGGCTCCAGATCGGAATAACTAATTTCCTGCCTAGTCATTGAGCAGAAACTCTGACGTTCAACGGTGCTTTCCATCGTCATGAGGCTTAGCCTAAGGCAAAAACTAATGGGAAATATGTGTACAGTATATCAAATGAAGGACAACAATATGTAGAAAAAAAGAGGTAGGGAAGTGCTGCATAGGTACACAATAGTAGGTTTTGGTAGACAGAGGGTGCTCTTTGGTAAAAGGGGTAAATTGATCATCAAAAAGAAAGGAGGACCAAGGCACTCTTTATATAATTAATTAAAATACTTTTATTTGTATGGAATTGTCACGCCTATTCCTGGTCCCTCCCGATACTTTACCATTGGACAAACAGATAACAATCATGGACAAACATGTACAATAAAATGGTTTCGCAAGTGAGCGGTCAAAATGTCCTCCAGTATAACAGCAGTATCTTTTCACTCAACAGATAGAAATGACATTATGAAATATTTGTCGAGCACAACTGAATAATGTCCAACTAGCAGGTTAAGTCAAACCAAATAAGATAGAAGTGGAAGACCAAGGTTTTCATTTCAAAGTTGTATCACAGTGTACTTCCAAGTCTTAGTCTACAGGCTACTGTGTGGAATGCATGTGGATTCCTGTTGTCAAAACACTGATTGAAGTGTTTTGGAGTAACTAAGTATTTCAGATCTTGGTTTCGGTGACCAAGGAAATGAGTGAGGGAGTTAAGATCTCCCTGTGGCCCTAACCTCTGACTTGTGTGATACGCTACATCCGCATGCAGCCACACACACACACACACACACACACATACACACACACACACACACACACACACACACACACACACACACACACACACACACACACACACACACACACACACACACACACACACACACACACACACACACACACACACACACAATAAACCCATCCAAAATACTGGCTTTGTTCTTCAAAAGTTAGAAGGCATGGGGAAGCTGTTGCCACAGTAGCTCCAAAAAAAGGGGAAGTTTTGAGCAGACAGTCATACTGTAGCCAACACATGTGCATAGTTATTATAATATATGCGTGAACCAAGTAATATTTCCACTTACCTGTTGCTTAATAATGCTTACATATTTTGCAATACTCATCTCATATGTATATTTATTTATTTTATTTAACCTTTAACTTTATTCTGTCCTATTCTACTGTATCATAGTCTATGCTCTTACATTGCTCGTCCAAATATGTATATATTCTTAATTCCATTCCTTTACTTTAGATTGTGTGTATTGTTAGATATTACTTGTTAGATATTACTGCACTGTTGGAGATAGAAACGCAAGCATTTTGTTACACCCTCATTAATAACTTTTGAAAAACCTCTCATTCCGTCAACTAGGCCTAACCCGCTCTCCAGTGGTGATAGCGTGATCTACACCACTGCAATGCACGAAAACACGATGCGAAGCATGCACGCGGATACTTGTGTGCCCGCGTCTCCATCCAGGATCCAGGAAGTCGTTCTCCAACATGGCGACGTCAGGTGAGAATTATGTAAACTAAATTCTGCATGGGCCAGGTGTAGCCTGCGTGGAGATATGCATTCTTTGGCATCGACCATTTTTTAGAAAGTGATGGATTCACGGTTTGAAATGCATACTTTTCCCGGGTGTGTCGACCTCACATGCGTTGTGTCAGGAGGGGCTGTATCGTGGCGGACGCTGCGGGGAGGGAGTGGGATGGAACCATGTAAACATTGTACTTTACAGGGTAACGTTATTTTTCCCCGAAGACCAGCTGGTCATTGTGCACAGGAATGATCATGTGCCATCATAGATAGTTTGTTTGGGACTGCGACAGTTGCATACTATGTTAACACAGTGAGTTATATCTGCCGGGTTTTAGAGGTATGTACCTAAAGTTATATAGACACTTGACCTGACATCTATGTAAACAAACAGTAGACAGCTGGCTAGCCTACGTTGACAGTGTCTGGGGCATGCGTAGTAGACCAGGGTGGGGGGTAGTGTATGTTTTTGGGGTGCGTCAACATCTGATGGAGGAGGGAATGGTGATGGCCTCATTTCACGCTCTTCTGCAAGTCTGTAAAGAGAACATCCACATTCCACACGGTTCTGTGACCCATATGGCGGGCTTGGAATGACCCTTAAAAATCTGTTCTCTGTTAGTCTCTTTGCGGGCTTATTATTTTCCGTCGCAGACTCACTGCTAAGTGCAACATACCCAAACACTTTTGCCTGATTCAACCCCTTTGGCCCAAAAGCAAGCCACGCTGACTTGTACAGCACTGGGATGGCCAGGTTACCCGTCCACCATTATTGCTGGAATCATATTGTAAAGGACAGTGTAATTTTTTTTTATCCAAGCCAACACAATAAGGCCAAAGACATTATGAAGGTATGTTACATTTCCTTCTCCAATATAATCCCCGATCACACTTGTAATGTGTAAAAAGAAAAACGTAATGGCGATGTTGCCTAGCTAAACTAATGCGTGGAATCACGTAATCGGGTCTAGCGCCGAACTGCTCATTTGCAACTCAAAAGGCACACCTTCAAAATAAACGACAAAAAATGAAAATGTGTCAGTTCTTCACTTTCACCAGGTAGGAGTAATAACATGTTCAACTATTTAAGACATTGGCTCGAATCTAAGTTGTGCCTTTAGATTTCGAGGAAAATTCTTCCTTAGAGGTTAATTTTCACTTCTCAAACCCCTGTTTGGTCTGTTTCACAAACGTTCCCGGGAAGTCTTGTGATATTGGTCATCTGGGTTTAAAAGCTATGTGGTAAGGCTTTGGCTTGATGCAGTTGGGGGCAGCAGCACTATCATTTTCCTGTCACAGTGAGTCTTGTCAGAGACTTGCCAAAGAGCTGTTTGACCATGATAAAATGTCATCCTCTCCTCACAGCAGCTAAGAAGAAGGGGAATAAGAAGGTTAAGACCCTATCCCTGACTAACTTCCCGGCAGAGGACAAAGGGGGTAATGCACCCCCAAGTTACCCCCCCCACCAAGCCCACTAGCAGCTGGGCTGACGAGACAGATGACCTAGACACAGAGGGTGAGATTCTTGACAAAAAGGATGCATCACCATAGTTATTTTTCTCCTTTCTCCTATACGTTGAGTGTTCTCAACCAGGGTACATGTTTTTAAGATTTGGCTACTGTAACTCATGTAGGCCCAATCCTGTTCTGTGACATTCATCTCTGGTCAGTACACCTGTGTTTTGGTATTCATAGTCAACGTGTCAGAACAGCATCTGACCCATCTTATCGTAAGGATCCGTACATACCAAGGCAGCATGATCTTAAAAGGGAAATCTGCAGTTCAAACAACAACAAAAATTGTGACCCCGGCACTGTTTTTGGTAACTATCTGAGGATTGGGGCTGGAGAAATGTAACCACTCTCAAATTCATAGACAGAGCTATGCATGCAATGACTCATCATCCATGAGATCAAAATTATACTTTCAACCATGAGGCTATACAGTGTTATACAGTGTTTGTTTACAATTACATTGTTTATAAACAATGGAGTAAAAGTGAAAACTGTAAGTAGGCCACTCAGGAACATTCAATGTTGACTTGGTAAGCAACTCCAGTGTATATTTGGCCTTGTGTTTTAGGTTATTGTGCTGCTGAAAGGTGAATTTGTCTGCCAGTGTCTGTTGGAAAGTAGGCTGAACCAGGTTTTCCTCTAGGATTTTGCCTGTGCTTAGCTCTATTCCGTTTCTTTTTACCCCCCCCCCCAAAACTCCCTAGTCTTTGCCGATGACAAGCATACTCATAACATAACTGAGTACCACTTTTCAAATAGCACAACTTGTGTTGTGTTGCATTTTCCCCAAACATAACACTTTGTATTCAGAACATAAAGTTAATTTCTTTACCACATTTTTTGCAGTTTTACTTTAGTGCCTTATTGCAAACATGCATGTTTTGGAATATTTGTATTTTGTACAGGCTTTGTTCTTTTTACTCTAGGTAACTGCAATGTTGTTGACCCATCCTCAGTTTTCTCATATCACAGCCATTAAAATCTGTAACTGTTTTAAAGTCACCATTGGCCTCATGGTGAAATCCCTGAGCGCTTTCCATTAAGGTGTATTGTGTGTAGGCTAGAGACACAAAATCTGAATATAATACATTTTAAATTCAGGCTGTAACACAACACAAAGTCAAGGGGTGTGAATACTTTCTGAAGGCACTGTATATTATTAATTTGAAAGTTAAAATAAATCATTTTCCAATCGTAGATTGGCCCTTTAACATCCAATCCTTCTAATTTCTCTCCCTTCTCCTCCCTCCAGTATCCACCTCCTGGCATACAGAGGAGGATATGTACCGGGCCCCAGCCATCAACCGCTCCATCCTGCCCACAGCACCCCGTTCAGCCCGGGAGCCAAACGTTGACCGCTCTCGTATTCCTTGCGGTCCCCCTTACACCGCCTTCCTGGGCAACTTGCCCTACGATGTGACTGAGGACTCCATCAAGGACTTCTTCAGGGGCGTGGGGGTAAGTGCATTTCAAATTTAGCACATGTTTGGCCCTACCCAAAACATAACATTTAAGCCTAAATCTGTTGTGTTACACAGTTAATTCCTCTGTGGGTCCTCTGTAGCTCAGTTGGTAGAGCATTGCACTCGCAATGCCAGGATAGTGGGTGCGATTCCCAGGACCACCCGTATGTAAAATGTATGCACGCATGACTGTAAGTCTCTTTGGATTAAAGCATCTGCTGAATGGCATACATTATTATATTATAAAGCCCTCAAACTGAAATCTGGACCTTGAAGGCAGTTCCACTGCTTTTTTTCCCATTCTATCCCTCTAATTAGGGACTGATTTAGACCTGGGACACCAGGTGGGTGCAATTAATTATCAGGCAGAACAGAAAAGCAGCAGTAGTCCGGACCTCGTAGGGTAAGAAGACCCCTATTATAAAGTATTTGCCAACTTGCTGCTAGTATTTGTTCATCCAAACCCAGACATACTATATCTCTGTTTGACCCTGTCTGTCTGCCTGTCTGCCTGTCTGCCTGTCTCTGTCTCTCTCTCTCTGTGTGTGTGTGTGTGTGTGTGTGTGTGTGTGTGTGTGTGTGTGTGTGTGTGTGTGTGTGTGTGTGTGTGTGTGTGTGTGTGTGTGTGTGTGTGTGTGTGTGTGTGTGTGTGTGTGTGTGTGTGTAGATCGGTGCAGTGCGTCTTCCTAGAGAACCCAGTAATCCAGACAGGCTGAAGGGTTTTGGCTATGCTGAGTTTGCTGATGTGGAATCCCTCCTGAGTGCCTTGAGTCTAAACGAAGAGGTTAGTCCATTTTACAAATTGAGCTACAATGAAAACACCAGTCAATAGGTTTAGCCACCAGATGGTGAAACACCAGTCAATAGGTTTAGCCACCAGATGGTGAAACACCAGTCAATAGGTTTAGCCACCAGATGGTGAAACGCCAGTCAATAGGTTTAGCCACCAGATGGTGAAACGCCAGTCAATAGGTTTAGCCACCAGATGGTGAAACGCCAGTCAATAGGTTTAGCCACTAGATGGCATATGTCATCCATTACTTTTTTAATGTTGTTTGCTCTTCCTCCATGCAGAACTTGGGAAACAGAAGGATTCGTGTGGACATTGCAGATCAGTCTAATGACAAAGGTGTGAATCTTATGTTTGTGTAGCTACAGTACAAAAGCTGAAGAACATACATATGTACATCTAGGTACTTTTTTGCTGGTTCTGGAGTTATAGGCGAACTCATGAAAAAGGAAAACGCCACACGATGCTGTTCATGCTCCCAGGTGATTTTGTTGCAACATTTCGACCCTTAGGTCTTCATCAGGCATGCATATCCTAGGTGGCGGTGGAAGGACCTACAGTTGAAGTCAGAAGTTTACATACACCTTAGCCAAATACATTTAAACTCAGTTTTTCACAATTTCTGACATTTAATCCTAGTAAAAATTCCCTGTCTTAAGTCAGTTAGGCTCACCGCTTTATTTTAAGAATGTGAAATGTCAGAATAATAGTAGAGAGAATTATTGATTTATTTCAGCTTTTAATTCTTTCATGACATTCCCAGTGGGTCAGAAGTTTACATACACTCAATTAGTATTTGGTAGCATTGCCTTCAAATTGTTTAACTTGGGTCAAATGTTTCAGGTAGCCTTCCACAAGCTTCCCACAATAAGTTGGGTGAATTTTGGCCCATTTCTCCTGACAGAGCTGGTGTAACTGAGTCAGGTCTGTAGGCCTCCTTGCTTGCACACGCTTTTCCAGTTCTGCCCACAAATGTTCTATGGGATTGAGGTCAGGGCTTTGTTTTACTGTTTTTTTTAACTAGGCAAGTCAGTTAAGAACAAATTCTTATTTACAATGACAGCCTAGGAACAGTGTGTGAACTACCTTGTTCAGGGGCAGAACAACAGGTTTTGACCTTGTCAGCTCGGGGATTCAATCTAGCACCCTTTCGGTTACTGGCCCAACGCTCTAACCACTAGGCTACCTGCCGCCCCAGATATTAAGGACCTTCCACCCCCATCTGGGATATACATGCCTGATGAATACCTAATGGTTGAAATGTTATAACAATAAAATCACCTGGGAGCATGAACAGCAGTGTACCGTGTTTCCCTTCAGATGTTTCATGTGTAGCTACAGTACCTCCTTACACATTTTGGCAGCTTAACTGTAACGTCATTCTAGACACACTCACGCAGTTCAGATTTAACTTGATCTGAAGAGTTTCTCCATGTTCTTTCTGACTCGTCTATGTGTCTTTCTCAGGGAGGGATAATCACTCCATGGGGGGTCGGGACAGGGACCGGGGGGGAGACTTTGGCCCAGACAAGACAGACTCTGACTGGAGGGCTCCACAGCCCAGTGGAGGAGAGAGTGACGACGCGCCGCCTCGAAGAGACCACACCTTTGGAGACCGTGCGTACAGTACAGTGGCGGAAAAAGTACCTCATTGTCATACTTGAGTAAAAGTAAAGATACCGTAATAGAAAATGACTCAAGTAAAAGTGAAAGTCACCCAGTAAAATACTACGTGAGTAAAAGTTTTAAAGTATTTGGTTTTAAATGTACTTAAGTATCAACAGTAAATGTATAAATAATTCTAAATTGCTTATATTAAGCAAACCAGACGACATCATTTTATTTTATTTTTTATTTACGGATAGCCAGCAGCACACTCCAACACTCAGACATAATTTACAAAAAAAAGCATTTGTGTGTTTGAGTTCACCAGATCAGAGGCAGTAGGGATGATGAGGGATGTTCTCTTGATAAGTGTGTGAATTGGACCATTTTCCTGTCCTGTTAACCATTCAAAATGTAACGAGTACTTTTGGGTGTCAGGGAAAATGTATGGAGTAAAAAGTACATTCTTTTATTTAGGAATGTATTGGAGTAAAAGTTGCCAAAATATAAATAGTAAAGTACAGATACCCCCCAAAAATACTTAACTAGTATTTTTACTTAAGTACTTAACACCACTGGTACAGTATGGGTCTGAAATGGGTCTTTTATGGGGGGAAGAGAGACCCCCTAACCCCTCTGTCTGCTGTTTGCTCCAGGGTCACGGGACCGCCACGAGTCAGACAGGCCCAGAGGAGATGACCGCTACGAGTCAGACAGGCCCAGAGGAGATAACCGGTACGGAGGGGGCCAGGACAGGTACAGGGATCGATATGATGACAGGGATCGCAGAGATGACAGAGGAGGTCAGTTGGAGTACCTGGTCCTGGGCTACTAAACCTGTACATATTCAGCATGTTAGTGAGAAGTCTTATTGAAGTTACCCAGTCACTATGTTTGGCTACAATCATCCTACTTAAAAAGAAAGATAAGGATCCGTTGTCAGAAAGATAAGGATCCATTGTCATGCGTATATTTCCGCCCAGTAACACTTTTGAATCCATTGCTAAGTTATTGGCTTTTCGCATAGAAACATTATACAAAAGTTGATTCCCTCAGATCAAACAGGGTTTATACCAAACAGGATGTTTCAGACAATCTCTGCAATTTTTTCAATATAACAGTGCTCTACACAGACATTTTTTGTGTGCACCTAAGTTGAAAAATGTAGCCGCACACAAAGAAATTTAGGAGCGAAATGATACATGTTCGAGGTAATAAAGCTAGAATTTTTTATTTTTCCAGGCGCACTGGAGCTCCTAAATTAAAATTCCAGGGCGCACAACAAGATATTCAGGTACATATGCAATTAAAATGGTTAGTGCCCTGTATAATCCATCATACCAAGAACTTGGAAAACAATTTTTGCTTTTGGTCCAGTATTTATTTCCTGGATTGAGCTATTTTAAAAATCCCCCAAAGCATCTATACGAAGAAATGGGCAGATCTCTGAATCATTTAAGTTATCAAGAGGGACCAGACAGGGATGTCCTTTGTCTTGGTATTTATTTTCTTTAGCCACAGAATCCATAGCATCAATAATTACAACTCGTGACTGAATCCTGGGCGTAGAGATTGGTGGAGATCAACATGTTATATTCAGATGATATTTTACTTTATTTATCTGAACCAGAACATTCTCTGTCATTTATTTGACTACTGTTGTACACATACTGTATGATGCTGTATTAGGATTCAAAGTGAATCGAGAGAGACCTGAAATAATGCCCATTTCTTATCATGACTTCTCAAGCTTAGAAAGTACTTTTAAGTAAGAATGGACAGAGACCCATATGAAATACCTGGGTGTACTGATACCATGCATTCTGGAGGGACCATATAACGTCAATTACTCTCCTTTTAATAGATATAATTGAATCTGATGTTGAATATCTCTGTTAGGTAGGGTTAACATAATCAAAACAAATATACAGTTAAAGTCGGAAGTTTACATACAACTTTCAGCTTTTATTTCTTTTATCACATTCCCAGTGGGTCAGAAGTTTACATACACCCAATTAGTATTTGGTAGCATTGCCTTCAAATTGTTTAACTTGGGTCAAACATTTCGGGTAGCCTTCCACAAGCTTCCCACAATAAGTTGGGTGAATTTTGGCCCATTCCTCCTGACAGAGCTGGTGTAACTGAGTCAGGTTTGTAGGCCTCCTTGCTCGCACACGCTTTTTCAGTTCTGCCCACAAATTTTCTATAGGATTTGGGTCAGGCCTTTGTGCCACTCCAATACCTTGACTTTGTTTTCCTTAAGCCATTTTGCCACAACTTTGGAAGTATGCTTGGGGTCATTGTCCATTTGGAAGACCCATTTGCGACCAAGCTTTAACTTCCTGACTGATGTTTCTTCAATATATCCACATAATTTTCCTTCTCATGATGCCATCTATTTTGTGAAGTGTACCAGTCCCTCCTGCAGCAAAGCACCCCCACAACATGATGGTTCACGGTTGGGATGGTGTTCTTCGGCTTGCAAGCCTCCCCCTTTTTCCTCCAAACATAATGATAGTCATTATGGCCAAACAGTTCTATTTTTGTTTCATCAGACCAGAGGACATTTCTCCAAAAAGTACGATCTTTGTCCACATGTGCAGTTGCAAACCGTAGTCTGGCTTTTTTATGGCGGTTTTGGAGCAGTGGCTTCTTCCTTGCTGAGCGGCCTTTCAGGCTATGTCGATATAGGACTCGTTTTACTGTGGATATAGATACTTTTGTACCTGTTTCCTCTAGCGTCTTCACAAGGTCTTTTGCTGTTGTTCTGGGATTGATTTGCACTTTTCGCACCAAAGTACGTTCATCTCCAGGAGACAGAACGCGTCTCCTTTCTGAGCGGTATGACGGCTGCGTGGTCCCATGGTGTTTATACTTGCGTACTATTGTTTGTTCAGATGAACGTGGTACCTTCAGGCGTTTGGAAATTGCTCCCAAGGATGAACCAGACTTGTGGAGGTCTACAATTTGTTTTCTGAGGTCTTGGCTGATTTCTTTTGATTTTCCCATGATGTCAAGCAAAGAGGCACTGAGTTTGAAGGTAGACCTTGAAATACATCCACAGGTACACCTTCAATTGACTCAAATTATGTCAATTAGCCTAACAGAAGCTTCTAAAGCCATGACATAATTTTCGGGAATTTTCCAAGCTGTTTAAAGGCACAGTCAACTTAGTGTATGTAAACTTCTGACCCACTGGAATTGTGATAGAGTGAAATAATCTGTCTGTAAACAATTGTTGGATAAATTACTTGTCTTGCACCTAGTAGATGTCCTAACCGACTTGCCAAAACTATAGTTTGTTAACAAGAAATTTGTGGAGTGGTTGAAATACGAGTTTTAATGACTCCAACCTAAGTGTATGTAAACTTTCGACTGTGTTACTAAGATTGGTGTATTTATTCCATGCCCTGCCAATTTCACTTCCATCCAACTTTTTAAATAAAATGAATGGCCCACTCTCCAACTTTATTTGGAATGGAAAGACCTCAAGTGTCAAATTGACTGTTTTACACTTGCTACATTCCTGACAGAATGCACACAGAAATGTCACATCTCTGTTGGAGATGCAAATAGCACAACGGAACCCTATTACATGTGCTGGTCCTGTGACTAACATCTTTTGGGGATAAGGTATGTGCTATCATTTCATTGTGTCTAGGAATTTACATCCATCCATCTCCACGATTTATGTCTGTTGGGAAATGTAAATATAGGTGATCAATATCAGAGAAAGTTTTGAAATCTAGGTCTAATTGCTGCCAAACAATGTTTACCCATCAAATGGAAAGCCTCATGCTCACCATCAATACCAAACTGAAGGGTTGACTATCTAGTAACATCCCTTTAGATTTGGTATATTATAAAGTTAAACAAAAACTGAAAATATTTGACAAACTTTGGAAAATATATGTTGATCTCATTAGACTGTTTTGTATAGTGGGTGTTGTGTTTTTGTTATGTTGTTTGTGAAGTCTTGTAGTATGACTAATATTGTATTTTTGCCGCTTCCCTCAGGTAGTTTTGACTGTCGTGGTGGTGGTGGTCGCAGGGCATTTGGCACTGGTTACAGGCGTGATGAGGGAGGACAGGATGGCTACCGGCAAGATGGCTACCGACAGGATAGCTACCGACGCGATGACTACCGGGGTAGTGGGGATCGCTATGGTGACCGTGGTGGTGACCGATACGAGAGACGGGAGGAAAGCCGTTGTGACCGAGGTGAGAAAGTTTTAAATAAAATTGTCATTCTTAATGTGCACTGGCCCAGTCACACAGTACCAGGGTGTACATTAAAACCTCTCTCCTTTTTTTTCTCCTCTATGGTCATACCCAGGTGCTGTGGAGAGGCCCAAGTTGATCCTGAAACCCCGTAGCCTACCTAAAGAGGTGGAGCAGAGCAGCGACCCGTCTGCCCCCTCGGACAGGGCTGCCTCCATCTTCGGTGAGGCCAAGCCAGTGGACACGGCTGCCAAGGAGAGAGAGATGGAGGAGAGGCTGAAGAGGGAACAGGAAAAACTGCAGCGACAGCTAGAAGACATAATCACAGACCGCAAGCCCAGAGAGAGGTATGTTACGAAAGGGAAGAAGAGCATAGGCTAACATGAGGAAATGGAGTATGTCTGTAGAATAAACTTCATATATACTGTGTTATGTTATCTTTGACTCATTGATCCTGACCATCCCTCAGGCACCCCAGCTGACGCAGTGAGGACCAACCTGCAGGACGCTCTCGGACTGGCAGTGAGTCTTCCCAACCAGGCAGCCGTGGCCAATCTGGCAGAGGTGAGCAATTCACTGGTTATGATGGGTAATTGAGTCAGCGACGATATCAGTACTGTAGTTACTTAGACACCTTCAGAGGGTAATATTGTGGTTTAAGCAGGCTCCTTTCCCAGGGTTGGTATAAAAGCAGGACACTCATTTCCTGTTGGACATTTATTGACATAGGACAACAGTCATATATTGTTTTTATTTTATTCTTCCTCTCAAATTCCCAGCCTCCAAGCGCAGGGAGAGCGAGCGCTCGGTGGACAGTGGGCGTGAAGAGGAGCCCTCCTCCCCTGTGACCGAGCCCTCCCCTCCCAGACAAGACAGTCCGCCCCTAAAGGTGGTGCTCGCTCCACCTCCCAAGGAGAGCGCCTGGGCCAAGAGGACCACGCCCGTTGGGGGCTCCAGTGAGGGCGAGGCCCGGCTACCGTCTCCCCCAGCAATGACACACCCCACAGCTCACCAGGTTAGAGGTCATCCCGTAGATTAATTCTATGGGACACCTCACCCTACAATCCACAGGCCCCTAACACCTAGAACAGGGATGCCCAACCCTATTTGTTTGTTATTCTAGCAATCCACCTAACTGAAGGTAATTTTATTGCACCTAACTGAAGGTAGTTTTATTGACATCTGTCCTTTTTTGTTTTTTCCCGCCCCTCTAGCTTAGCTGATGATGAAGTGCCTCAGGCAGATAAAGAAGGTAAGCATTGATTGCTGACAAACTGAATGTAACTGCTATATTCAGGTTTTAGGGATTTTCAAACATTTCAATTGAAAAACGGATTTACTTTTTCCCCAATTCTCTTCAGAGGTCGATCGCAGCGAATAGATACAGTATGCAGCCTTGATATATAATGGACGCAGACCCACATGACAATATGGAGGACAATGCATAGGAAGGGTGAATGAAAGAAGTGAAGAAGATGGAAGATGCAAAGAATGAGGTCTGCCTAGCAACCTGGCTGGAGCAGCTCTACAGCTCCCTTCCTGCTCAAAGAGAAACCCACCCAACTGCCGGCTGGCTGCACCTTCAAGACTGGACCTAAACATAGAGAAATACTCATCTGTGTACCAGTCTTTTTAGCTAACGTTCCACTTCTTGCCACTCCTGACAATTTGCCAAATCTTTGGCAAGGAGTGGTATGTAATATATCTAAACAGAGACAGCAACCAGGCTAGAGAAATGCTGGATGGGTTTTTAATAAGGTTGAATTTAAGTCATTATAAAAATAAAAAAATGTAAAAGGTGGGGTTGAGATGTATAGCTACGTGCGTGTTGACCACCCGCCAGTCTAGATGCTGGACTATGGAGGCTCTCTGAGCCCTAAACCTGGTTATACTAATGCTGGAGCCAGTCTAGATGCTGGACTATGGAGGCTCTCTGAGCCCTAAACCTGGTTATACTAATGCTGGAGCCAGTCTAGATGCTGGACTATGGAGGCTCTCTGAGCTCTAAACCTGGTTATACTAATGCTGGAGCCAGTCTAGATGCTGGACTATGGAGGCTCTCTGAGCCCTAAACCTGGTTATACTAATGCTGGAGCCAGTCTAGATGCTGGACTATGGAGGCTCTCTGAGCCCTAAACCTGGTTATACTAATGCTGGAGCCAGTCTAGATGCTGGACTATGGAGGCTCTCTGAGCCCTAAACCTGGTTATACTAATGCTGGAGCCAGTCTAGATGCTGGACTATGGAGGCTCTCTGAGCCCTAAACCTGGTTATACTAATGCTGGAGCCAGTCTAGATGCTGGACTATGGAGGCTCTCTGAGCCCTAAACCTGGTTATACTAATGCTGGAGCCAGTCTAGATGCTGGACTATGGAGGCTCTCTGAGCCCTAAACCTGGTTATACTAATGCTGGAGCCAGTCTAGATGCTGGACTATGGAGGCTCTCTGAGCCCTAAACCTGGTTATACTAATGCTGGAGCGCCTATCTCAGAGGGACAGACCGGAGTTTTAAATAAAAGAAAAGACAGGAAAAGTCCTTTTGCTGACATAAGTTAACAATTTTTTTACTATGAGGAATGCGATGTTTGTGTTTCTCTGATCATCATCTGTAGCAGTCATTAACTGGATCTTTTTAGCCACTGTCCCAATACACCGCCAATGGCTTCCTGCTTCCTCTCCAGAAAGGAACCGCTTCCTTCCTTCCGCCTCATCCGAAGCTGCCTGAAAGTCATCGCCTGGCAACCATGTCATGAAAAAATAGTGTGAACTGTGTCCTAAACGTATTGGAGGCATGATCTTCACTCACTCTTATCCATGGGCCACGTGTTGACCGGATTTTAATGCAGAGGGTGTTTTAACATTGTATGTACTGTATGTAACCCCACAATCACAAGTGAAGAAGCACAGCTCAATAAATGTTTCTGGATGTTTGTTTCTCTATGTAACATGCATGGCTGTGGGACCAGACTCATGTGGTTCTTTAAGCCATGGGAATGTCGAGATGCATTTAATCAACTCCATATGGGTAGGTCACAGAGTGGGAGAGATTTACCAAATTGGATATAAGGAATGTATTTTATGGTATACCACTGCTAAATTATGCAGTTTTGATTTTCTGAATCTTAACCCCTCACTTCACAGCTTAAAGCATGAATCACCCATTTTTCAGTTTCTTCTGTCGAACTGGGCTATAAGTTTCTCTGTCACATTTTAGGTTCTCTTGTTCACTTCAAATAGATGAAAATACAATATTTGACTATTGATCTTGTAATATCCTGTATATCCTAACCACCCCTTCCACCACACCCCTGACCCCTGTGACCTTAAGCTGGGTTTTGGCCCAGGTTGTAACCTGTGCCATTCAGTTTTCCACTTCAGAACGCTGATGGGAAACAGGCATTGCTGTGTAACTGAGGAGAGAGGGAGCGATGGGAGTAAGCTGTAGTCTGAGGGTGGGGAGGGGGGGTCCTGAGGAGTATATTGTAGCCTTGGGGTGGTCCTGAAGAGTATACTGTAGTCTGGGGGGCTTCTGGGGAGTATACTGTAGTCTGAGGGGAGGGGGGGGCTCCTGGGGAGTATACTGTAGTCGGAGGTCCTGAGGAGTTTACTGTTATCGGAGGGGGGGTGGTTCCTTAGGAGTGTACTGTAGTCTGATGGAGGGGAGGGGGTTCCTTAGGAGTATACTGTGAGGGGAGGGGGGGGGGCTTTCTGAGGAGTGTACTGTAGTCGGAGGAGGTGGGGCCCTGAGTATACTGTACTCTGGGGGTGATTCTGAGGAGTATATTGTAGTCTGTGGGGGATTCTGAGGAGTATACTGTAGTCTGGGGGGGATTCTGAAGAGTATACTGTAGTCTGGGGGGGATTCTGAAGAGTATACTGTAGTCTGGGGGGGATTCTGAGGAGTATACTGTAGTCTGGGGGGGATTCTGAGGAGTATACTGTACTCTGGGGGTGATTCTGAGGAGTATACTGTAGTCTGGGGGGGATTCTGAGGAGTATACTGTAGTCTGGGGGTGATTCTGAGGAGTGTACTGTAGTCTGGGGGGGATTCTGAAGAGTATACTGTAGTCTGGGGGGGATTCTGAGGAGTATACTGTAGTCTGGGGGGGATTCTGAGGAGTATACTGTAGTCTGGGGGGGATTCTGAGGAGTATACTGTAGTCTGGGGGGGATTCTGAGGAGTATACTGTAGTCTGGGGGGGATTCTGAAGAGTATACTGTAATCTGGGGGGGTCCTGAGGAGTATACTGTAGTCTGGGGGTGGGGTACCTGAGGAATTGACTAGTCTGAGGATAGGTGGGGTTTTGAGGAGTATACTGTAGTCTGAGGAGGGTTCTGGGGAGTATACCTAAGGAATAGACTAGTCTGAGGGATTGGGGGGGGTCCTGGAGTATACTGTAGTCTGAGGGATGGGGGGGTCCTGGAGTATACTGTAGTCTGAGGGATGGGGTGTTCCTGAGGAGTATACTGTAGTCTGAGAGGTAGTGTACAGTAGTCTGATGGAGGGGAGGGGGTTCCTTAGGAGTATACTGTAGTTGGAGGAGGTGGTGTCCTGAGGAGTATATTGTAGCCTGGGGGGGATTCTGAGGAGTATACTGTAGTCTGGGGGGGGGGGGGGGTCCTGAGGAGTATACTGTAGTCTGCGGAGGGGGGTGACAGTCTTAGGCTGGAACAGCTGCATGTGCTCTGAGTAACTGTTTAACTTGACATTTTCCCAGCATCTCTTCCTGCTTGTCTCCCATATGGTCTATTCCTGTACATGGAGGCAGGCAGGCCCCTCTGCCCCCAGGGGAAATCTACATTTCCTGTCCAGGGGGGATTCCCGGGCTGTGTTCAGTAATGGCCTCAGATCTGAATTCAAGGGTCAATTGAAGGAATTTTATATGGTAATAAGCTCACCACAGCTGTGAGGAGTCACAGTTTAACTTTATTCCCACAAAATCAACTTTAATTATCATTTTTGAATGTGACACTATCCAATCTCCCACCTCTATAACAGCCAATGATTTGGGATTCACACACACAAACACACACACACACACACACAAACAAAAAGTTCAACTCTTAATAGTGATGTTTTGCCTTTGAAGTTTCCTATTTAACACATTCCATCGCCTGTTCTTTCCTATTTCCTCTTGTGTTTTCCATGACTACAACCTTTTGACGCTATGTTTTATGTCCGGCCTTTGTGTCTGGGGGCATAGAATTGTCCAAAGTAACCAACTGACGACAAGCCTACATTTGAGGATTGATTGATACATTACGTGGCCAAAAGTATTTGGACACCTGCTCATCGAACATCTCATTCCAAAATGATGGGCATTAATATGGAGTTGGATTCCCCTTTACTGCTATAACAGCCTCCATTCTTCTGGGAAGGCTTTCCACCAGATGTTTGAACGTAGCTGATTAACTGATTCTTAGTCATTAAATGGATAGTTCACCCAAATGACACATTGAAATATTGTTTTCCTTACTTTGTAAGCAGTTTATGGAGAAGGTATCACAGCAATCCATGCTTTGGTTGTGTTTACATGGCCGACTGTTTCAAATGCTAACTTTTTAGCATTTGTGGCCCACATCCAATGCCAGTCGATGGTACCTATATTAGCAATTTCACGCTTAATGTCTAAATCATCCATAATGAACTTCTTTGAGTTACACGGTCCATTTTTAGAGACTTTAGGATGATTTGGACATGACATGCATAAACTATTCCTTTAAATATAACCAGCTTTCACATAGCCTTTTACTAGGAGCAACCTTCCTAAAGTGAAGATGTTGGTAAGGCCCAAATATTGTACTTGAATATACAGCACATTTTGTTTGTGATTAGCTTATTACTTTGGTCTTGTGGTCTGTGATATGGACCATGTTTTTGTTCTTCCTGTTTAGGGATCATGCCCACACTTGGTGCAAATCTGTCCTTGCCCATAGAGATAGATAGATGGCTCTAGTGCCCAAAAGCCTGTTTTAGCATGGGCAGCGCCATTGAGGATTTTTTACAATTTTGAAGTCATCAGCTTAGTGGGACTTCCTATGGGTTAAGGAAGAATCACATAATTCTATCCAGATCACAAGGAGGGATCTGCCAATAAATTATACTCATGAGATAATGTTTCATAACTGCAGGTTGCAGTCTCCAACCTTTATAACTGTTCAAACAACACACTCTAGGTGGTAATATGCACTCTTTCAGTTTGTTTACCAACTCATAGAAGTAGTAGAAGAAGAAAATTGTCTACATCAAAATGGAGATGGCCTCAATTGGTTCTGCCCTCACAGACGCCATAATGGGGCAGATACAATGATGTGATGTTTATCTAAGTCTATGGGTTTACCATATACAGAAAATAGTGTTCTATTTGAATTGATGCTTAAATGTATGTTTGGAAATAGAAAGCCACCAACAAGTGGTAGGTAATGGGAGGGGACCCTTAACAAAATAATCACTTTTCTAGCTTTGAGAATGTGGCTCATTTATTTACATCAATGCATAAAGACAAAGGAAGTAAAACACAGTTAATATTAATAAATCATATACATTGTAGTGAAATTCCCAGAGTTCTGTACCTCTGACATCATCACAATAAAAGTATGGTATATTTCTATCACAAAAAGCACATGTTCAGCCTAATAAAAGGACTATATTAAGTTCCAAATAAAATAACAGGGTAGACGTTTTCTTCTTAAATCAGCCATAAATCCCCTTGTGACAGAGGGAATGGGAGCTTGATGTGTGCAACAGAGAGTGGCAATTGAATGCAAGATTCACCCCCCAAAAATGACATTTCTAGCGTGTCTATCTATGGGTAACAGGATTGATGTGTTATGCTCGACCCGCTCCGTTTTCCACCACAAAACACCAGAAAATGGCCAAAAAAAGTACAACCAGTTCACCTGCTTATACACTATGATTTCGCTATTAGATGTTCAGTGTTTCTTTTGAAAAAATATTTATTTAGTTTCATATTAATACGATAGTTCGGTGCATGTAACAGGGTTGACCTTAAAATGAGGGACAGACGTAAATGAATCACTAATCACAATAAATAAATAATCTTCCAAAATGACTTTGTCAAAGCAACAAAATAACGAGGGCTTTACAATGAAGGTGAAACTTGGAGACATTTAGGAATTAAGTTGGTTAAAATCTTACTAGAAGTGACAGGGTTGACTGGGTGAAATGGCAAAATGCAGCATTACAGGTGAAAGCTATGATCCTAATGTGTTGCACCCGATGTCACAGGAAGGCCAAAAATATAATCAAGCACAGCAACCACTCGAGCCATTGCCTGTTCACCTCGCGATCATCCAGAAGGCGAGGTCAATACGGGTGCATCAAAGCTGCACCTCGCGATCATCCAGAAGGCAAGGTCAATACGGGTGCATCAAAGCTGCACCTCGCGATCATCCAGAAGGCGAGGTCAATATGGGTGCATCAAAGCTGCACCTCGCGATCATCCAGAAGGCGAGGTCAATATGGGTGCATCCAAGCTGCACCTCGCGATCATCCAGAAGGCGAGGTCAATATGGGTGCATCAAAGCTGCACCTCGCGATCATCCAGAAGGCGAGGTCAATATGGGTGCATCAAAGCTGCACCTCGCGATCATCCAGAAGGCGAGGTCAATATGGGTGCATCAAAGCTGCACCTCACGATCATCCAGAAGGCGAGGTCAATATGGGTGCATCAAAGCTGCACCTCGCGATCATCCAGAAGGCGAGGTCAATATGGGTGCATCAAAGCTGCATCTCGCGATCATCCAGAAGGCGAGGTCAATATGGGTGCATCAAAGCTGCACCTCGCGATCATCCAGAAGGCGAGATCAATATGGGTGCATCAAAGCTGGAACTGAAAAACAGCTTCTATCTCAAGGCCATCAGACTGTTAAATAGCCATCACTAGCACAGAGAGGCTGCTGCCTATAGACATACAGTTGCAAGAAAAAGTTTGTGAACCCTTTGGAATTACCTGGATTTCTGCATTGATTACTCATAAAATGTGGTCTGATCTTCATCTAAGTCACAATAATAGACAAACACAATCTGACTAAACTAAAGACACACAAACAGTTGTACTTTTCAAATTTTTATTGAAGACATTGAGTAATCATTCACAGTGCAGGCTGGAAAAAGTAAGTGAACCCTTGAATTTAGTAACTTGTAGATCCTCCTTTAGCAGCAACCAACCTCCACCAAATGTTTCCTGTAGCTGCTTAGAAGACTTGCACAACGTCGAGGAGGAATTTTGAACCATTCCTCCCTACCAATCTGTATCAGTTCATCAGTATTTCTGGGTTGTCTTGATTGCACAGCCCTCTTCAGGTCATGCCACAGCATCTCAATTGGGTTAAGGTCAGGACTCTGACTTGGCCATTCCAAAACACAAATCTTCTTCCTTTTCAGCCATTCTTTAGTTGATTTACTTGTGTGCTTTAAGTCATTGTCTTGTTGCATCACCCTTAAGCTTGAGGTCATGCCCTGACATTCTCCTGTAAAATGTATTGATACACTTTTGAATGTATTGTTCCCTCAATGATTGCAAGGTGTCCAGGCCCTGAGGCAGCAAAGCAGCCGCAAACCATGATGCTCCCTCCTCCATGCTTCACAGTTGGGATGAGGTTTTGGTGTTGGTGTGCAATGCCCTTTTTTCCTCCATAAAGCGTTGTGCATTTTTCCCAAAAAGTTCAACTTTTGTCTCATCTGTCCACAGCAACATTTTCCCAGAAGCTTTGTGGAACATCCAGGTGGTCTTTGGCAAACTTGAGACATACCGCAATGTTGTTTTTTTAGACAGCAGTGGTTTCCTTCATGGTGTCCATCCATGAACACCATTGTTGTTCAGTGTTTTTCTGATAGTGGACACCTGAACACAGACTTTCGTTGTTTGTGGAGTTTTATGGAGGTGTTTTGCTGTTACCCTTGGGTTCTTTCTCACCTCTTTCAGGATTACGCATTGTGCTCTTGGAGTGATCTTCGCAGGACGCCCACTCCTAAGGAGAGTAGCAACAGTCCTGAATCTTCTCCATTTGTAGACAATTTGTCTCACCGTGGATTGATGAACACCAAGGTCTTTAGCAATGCTTTTGTAACCTTTTCCAGCTTTGTGCATCTCTATAATGCGTCTTCTAAGGTCCTGTGAAAGTTGTTGGGATTGAGGCCTGGTTCACACTAACCAATCTTTCTGGAGAAGAACAGATGTGTCAGTAACCAGGCTTTGTGTGCCTTTATTTAAAGGGCAGGGCACCTGTGCAATCCACACCTCCAATCTCATCTCCTTAATTGAAACACATGACTCCAAATAGCTTTTGTAGAAGTCGTTAACACAGAGGTTCACAAACTTTTTCCAGCCTGCACTGTGAATGATTACTCAATGTCTTCAATAAAAATGTGAAAAGTACATCTGTTTGTGTGTTATTAGTTTAGCCAGATTGTGTTTGTCTATTATTGTGACTTAGATGAAGATCAGACCACATTTTATGTGTAATCAATGCAGAAATCCAGGTAATTCCAAAGGGTTCACAAACTTTCTTGCAACTGTAGACTTAACTGGTCACTTTAACAACTGGAACACTAGTCACTTTAATAATGTTTACATATCTTGCATTACTCAGATGAACTTGTGGGTACCATAAAGGGTATACACGAGTTCATCTGACTCCTGGGAAGTAGATAATGGGCCTCATTGCCAAAATCCCAATGTATCCCTTTAAAAGGCAAACTCTTGATGTGTCTCCAAAACCCCCTCTCACTCCACTCCCCTTTCCTCTCTCTCGCCTCCTCTTACCCCCTCCCCCTCCCCTACCCCAACTCTCTTTCCCTAATCCCCCCACCCCAACTCTCTTGTCCTAACCCCCTCCTCCCACCCCTCCAGTTGTCCCACCCCATTTGTGTGTTTACAGCTGAACCTCCCTGCTTTAACCACAGTAAAATGAACTCCTGTTAATCAACTTAGTCCTTAGATCCTGTGTGGAGCAGACTGATCACAGGGAGAATGTTTGGATAAAGCATGAGGATCTAGAGCTGGGCTTCCAGACACGTAGTACTGGTTATCAAAGTATACCAAAGTTAACAGAGGTCGTTGGAGCCAGAATACTGCATTCATTTCATAATCAGATCAGTTACAGTGACACATATGAGTTGTTCCACTAAAAGAGCGCATCTTGTGTACCTTTGATATTTTAAGTAGAATATTGAATTTTAAAAGCCTGCTTGCTAAATTAAATGAAGTGCCAACACACTCTGAACAGGAGAAACAAACAACAACAAGAAGACAGGAGAAACAAACAACAACAACAAGACAGGAGAAACGAACAACAGCAAAAAGACAGGAGAAACAACAACAAAATGACAGGAGAAACAAACAAAAAAAGACAGGAGAAACAAACAACAACAACAAGACAGGAGAAACAAACAACAACAAAAAGACAGGAGAAACAAACAACAACAAGACAGGAGAAACAAACAACAACAAAAAGACAGAAGAAACAAACAACAACAAGACAGGAGAAACGAACAACAGCAAAAAGACAGGAGAAACAACAACAAAATGACAGGAGAAACAAACAAAAAAAGACAGGAGAAACAAACAACAACAAAAAGACAGGAGAAACAAACAACAACAAAAAGACAGGAGAAACAAACAACAAAAAGACAGGAGAATCAAACAACAGCAAAAAGACAGGAGAAACAAACAACAACAATAAGACAGGAGAAAAAAACAACAACAAAATGACAGGAGAAACAAAAAACAACAAAAAGACAGGAGAAACAAACAACAAAATGACAGGAAAAACAAACAACAACAACAAGACAGGAGAAACAAACAACAACAAAAAGACAGGAGAAACAACAACAACAAGACAGGAGAAACAAACAACAACAAAAAGACAGAAGAAACAAACAACCACAAAAAGACAGGAGAAACAAACAACAACAAAACGACAGGAGAAACAAACAACAACAACAAGACAGGAGAAACAAAGAAAGAATAAGACTAATGTTGCTCTCTGACTCTAGGATCTGGACGACTGACACGCCTCTTCTGGGGGCAGTAGCAAAGTGTCAAAGCAGGTTTTAGTAAGTTAACTTTGTCTAGCCCCTGAGGTGTAGACAAAATGTTAGATGTTTAGCTTATAGATGACTATAAGCTAAACAGCACTTCTGACCACTTCAAGTCTGCCGGCAGTATTTGGAACTTATGTTGCAAGTTTGTAACTAGTCTAGGGAGAGGAGACTGCTTCCATGCTAAGAGGTCTGTGGTTCCATGCTAAGAGGTCTGTGGCTCCATGCTAAGAGGTATGTGGTTCCATGCTAAGAGGTCTGTGGTTCCATGCTAAGAGGTCTGTGGTTCCATGCTAAGAGGTATGTGGTTCCATGCTAAGAGGTATGTGGTTCCATGCTAAGAGGCCTGTGGTTCCATGCTAAGAGGTCTGTGGTTCCATGCTAAGAGGTCTGTGGTTCCATGCTAAGAGGCCTGTGGTTCCATGCTAAGAGGTCTGTGGTTCCATGCTAATAGGCATGTGGTTCCATGCTAAGAGGTCTGTGGTTCCATGCTAAGATGTCTGTGGTTCCATGCTAAGAGGTCTGTGGTTCCATGCTAAGAGGTCTGTGGTTCCATGCTAAGAGGTCTGTGGTTCCATGATAAGAGGTCTGTGGTTCCATGCTAAGAGGTCTGTGGTTCCATGCTAAGAGGTCTGTGGTTCCATGCTAAGAGGCCTGTGGTTCCATGCTAAGAGGTCTGTGGTTCCATGCTAAGAGGTCTGTGGTTCCATGCTAAGAGGTCTGTGGTTCCATGATAAGAGGTCTGTGGTTCCATGCTAAGAGGTCTGTGGTTCCATGCTAAGAGGTCTGTGGTTCCATGCTAAGAGGCCTGTGGTTCCATGCTAAGAGGTCTGTGGTTCCATGCTAAGAGGTCTGTGGTTCCATGCTAAGAGGCCTGTGGTTCCATGCTAAGAGGTCTGTGGTTCCATGCTAAGAGGTCTGTGGTTCCATGCTAAGAGGTCTGTGGTTCCATGCTAAGAGGTCTGTGGTTCCATGCTAAGAGGTCTGTGGTTCCATGCTAAGAGGTATGTGGTTCCATGCTAAGAGGTCTGTAGTTTTAGAACATCCAAACTGCAACAGTTGTGGTTGTGTTGGTTTTGATGAACCCATTTCAGACAATACAGACAATGTCTAGCAAGATTACTGTGTATGTGTGAGCAGGAAACGGAGTGTTTCAGATTGAGAGAGAGAGGGAGGAACCGAGAAGGTTTCAGAGTGAGAGAGAGAGGGAGGAACAGTGAGGGTTTTAGAGTGAGAGAGGGAGGGAGGGAGGGAGGGAGTAACAGAGAGGGTTTTAGAGTGAGAGAGAGAGGGAGTATGGAGTTTTTCCTAGCCACCGTGCTTCTACACCTGCATTGCTTGAGGTTTGGTGTTTTAGGCTGGGTTTCTATACAGCACTTTGTGACATCAGCTGATGTAAGAAGGGCTTTATAAATACATTTGATTGATTGATTGAAATTTGATTGAGTAACAGAGAGTGTTTCAGAGTGAGAGAAGGAGAAACAGAGAGTGTTTCAGAGTGAGAGGGGGAGGGAGGAACAGTGAGGGTTTTAGAGTGCGAGAGGGAGGGAGAAACAGAGAGGTATTGATATTGCTATGAGAGAAGACAGAGGGAGAGAGACCATATATGTAAAGTATGTCCATATGTGAGTATTTGAGAGACGGTGGATGCATGTGTCTGTGTGAGACAGAGAGAGGAGTGAGAGAAGGTATATCCTCTGGCCCTTGGAGAGTGAGTGTGAGGCTGAATGGGAGCCAGGAAAAGGGGAAGGGCCTCGCGTCAGCCAACAAAAACAGCTGCCTGAGAGTACGCAGGAAAACAGTGTCTGGTAGAGTATAGGGAGAGGGGGACAGTGAGAGAGGACAGGAGAGAGAGAGAGCGCCAGGGTTCACATCTCTATATGGGTTGCGTCCTGACTGCGGAGCCTTGCTGTGGGGAGGAAGCAGAGCCTGTGCCCTTGGTGAGAGGGTCACTGACGCGCCGTGGTCCAGAGAGGTCCAACAACGGCAGGATGAGGCTGACTAAGGTGAGTCTCTGGGTGGGCTTATCTATGGGGCCACAGCTGGTCCAATACAATAGAGCTGGGTTTTAGGACCCTTTCACATCCTGCTTTATATTTGCATATTTTCATAAAGGAATGTGTATGTGTTTGGTCTGTGTATATGAGTGTGCTTGTTACTTTGAGTTGTGTCTGGTGTCTGTGCCCATGTTTGGGTACAGGTTTTGAATTACAGTGGGGGTTGGGGGGGGGCTCCCCCATAACAAATCAGGGCCCCCTTATCAGAATAGAAATGGTCAAAGATATGGACGTTGGGCACCCCCAAGAGTCCATGTATAATTGGAACGCTGATTGGTTACATTGGTGTTATTGTAAATCCCCATGGTTACAACACATACTATCCAGCGTGGGAATGCTTAGCCCCCTGGATCTTTCAGTTGATGACACAGTCGATGACGTGACACGCAACCATTGGTTGATGAATGCAGCTTTTGAGCAGGGGACTGCGTCCAAGGTACTTGTTCTACTGGTCATTGTGTTTCAGCCTCACAGGTCATGTGGTACGAGTCATGATGCGTCACTACTCTGTTATGCTGGCTGTTATCTACAGTACATCCGGTGAGTGGGCTGGCTGTGTTGTTATCATAGAGAAGCTCCATTTAATGGCTAATAGAATTAAATGACTTGGCAGGCAAAAGAAAACACAATTTGCTGTAGCCGAATGTACAACAGGGATCATAGCCAGAGGGGTCATTTCTGCTTGGCAATTGAATCTATCTTGATATGATACTCACTCTCTTTCAAAGCCTATTTTGATCTCCGGAGAACATTGTGATATTTGCTTATGACCCCTTCATCCTAAACCAGAGCTGGGCAGCTCTCCCTCTCTAGAGTTGTGAAGATTAGAGTAGAATAACACTGCAGTCCTATAGCATAGATGGGCAGCTCTCCCTCTCTAGAGTTGTGAAGATTAGAGTAGAATAACACTGCAGTCCTATAGCATAGATGGGCAGCTCTCCCTCTCTAGAGTTGTGAAGATTAGAGTAGAATAACACTGCAGTCCTATAGCATAGATGGGCAGCTCTCCCTCTCTAGAGTTGTGAAGATTAGAGTAGAATAACACTACAGTCCTATAGCATAGATGGGCAGCTCTCCCTCTCTAGAGTTGTGAAGATTAGAGTAGAACAACACTGCAGTCCTATAGCATAGATGGGCAACTCTCCCTCTCTAGAGTTGTGAAGATTAGAGTAGAATAACACTGCAGTCCTATAGCATAGATGGGCAACTCTCCCTCTCTAGAGTTGTGAAGATTAGAATAGAACAACACTGCAGTCCTATAGCATAGATGGGCAACTCTCCCTCTCTAGAGTTGTGAAGATTAGAGTAGAATAACACTGCAGTCCTATAGCATAGATGGGCAACTCTCCCTCTCTAGAGTTGTGAAGATTAGAGTAGAACAACACTGCAGTCCTATAGCATAGATGGGCAACTCTCCCTCTCTAGAGTTGTGAAGAATAGAGTAGAACAACACTGCAGTCCTATAGCATAGATGGGCAACTCTCCCTCTCTAGAGTTGTGAAGATTAGAGTAGAACAACACTGCAGACCTATAGCATAGATGTGCAACTCTCCCTCTCTAGAGTTGTGAAGATTAGAGTAGAATAACACTGCAGTCCTATAGCATAGATGGGCAACTCTCCCTCTCTAGAGTTGTGAAGATTAGAGTAGAACAACACTGCAGTCCTATAGCATAGATGGGCAACTCTCCCTCTCTAGAGTTGTGAAGATTAGAGTAGAATAACACTGCAGTCCTATAGCATAGATGACCAGATATCCCTCTGGTTGTACTTGTTACTTTTGGTTTACAGATGTTACACACAGCGGTTCTTCAGGCTCAGATTACTCATCCATTCAATGGTCACAAGAAAATTGTTAAGAATTCCTTGAAGACCAACGATGCTTTAACCAGTACTGCGTCATGGCAACCATATTCCACAGGCATTTTCTAAATACCCAACACAGGAAAGAGCATTGGCGGGTCAAGGGTAAAAATAGCCTGTATGACCAGATACTCTTACACAGACACAAATACACGTAAACACAACGATCCGCTAACACACACAACCACAAACTCAATCACATGGAGACAAACACTGACAACCCACACCATCCTGTGATCTGTGGTCAAACTCCAGGAAGCTTTGACTAGACTGGATTGGTTTGGAACTATAATCTGTCCAAAACTTTGACCAGTATTTGAGGAATGTGTGTATGGTGTAGAATATAAGATGAAAGTAGAGACCTTTCCTTTCTCTAAATCCTGCCACCCCAATAAATCCCTGATCCACCAATAAAAAAACAAACAGAATCTCCCCAAAATAATATTTTATTTTCTTCTCAAATAATTTCTTGACGTCTATCCAAAAGAGTGTTTTGAAAGAGTGGGACATGTTCTGGGAATGAGCTGGAACTTGGCAGGAAAGGTAGTCAGGGCACGTAAAGTAAGTAGGATATGATTCAGCATTTTATTAATCTCTCCTGTAGGATAAATGTAAATATTCCCAAAATATATACAACCCTACAGAGGACCTCTCAGACAAGCTCTATTTTCTCACGTGCTTTTGTAATTATCGTCTCTTTCTCCTTCTCTCACTCTCTTCCCCCTCTCATTCTGTCTGTCTTTCTCTCTTTCTCTGCCTCGCTCTCTCTCTCTCTGTCTGTACAGCTGTAACTTATCAACCTTTGGCTTAGTGCTGTCTAACACAATCATTCCTCAAGCATTACAGCTCTCCTCTCCCCCACCTCATTTCCTCTTCGCCAATGTTCCCACTCACTAAACCTTTCTCATTTACCTCTATGTTGCTCCATGCCTTTCCCCTGTTCCCCCAAGTGCTATGCTCTGTGAACTTAAGCCAACAAAAAGTTGATGTCTATCTTATTTTAAAGGTATCATTTTATCTGTTCCATGTTGGTGAGGATCAGTCTGGCTCACTGGGACTCTGTTTCTCAGTATCTCTGCACAGTTAAAGATGTAATGGTGGGAGGCAGTTCTGCCTGATCTGCTATTATACAGGCTTAGCTGACCTCCTATTGAGGTTCAAAGCTGTTGGCCCCCCCCCTCTCGTATTTTCCTCTGTCCTTGTATCTTTCTTTGTAAATAAATATACATGTCCATCCTCATGTCTATGTGTATTGGAGGATGTGACAAGTATATTTGTGCTACGGCCAATTCAACAGCTGTAATCAAATCCCTCCTCCCTCCTCCCTCCTCCCTCCTCCCTCCTCCCTCCCCCAACCCCCCAACCCTACCCCCCACTCTTCAAGCTTAAGTCCCAGATTCCCAGCATCCTGTCAGCTGGAGGAGGTACCCCTATATTTTGTTAAACTCTCTTGTGGCCTGCCTGCTTCTCCCCTCTCTCACCCTGTCTCCCCTTCTCCCCCTCTACCCTCCACGGTCCAACAGAAAAAAAGTTACAGACAAATAAACGTCCCCGGTCCCTCCGTTTTAATACAAGAGGAAATTCCATGGCGCTTAGGCATTTTTTAAAGACTGGACTGGATGTGTTGTTCTGGGATTCCTACGAGTTACACTCAAATTGTGCATGCAGTCACAAGAGTCATGTTTCTGTTAGAATGTGTTCACTCTCCTTTTGACACATAGTCAGAAATAATGTTCTTATGAATAGTTCTGCATGTATGGCATGGTTATGGAAATGGAACAGATACATGAGTTGGCAAGTAGCACAGATTATTGGTATTTATCACTATTCTCTTGAGCATTATGGCAATAAATAGTTTAATCTTGGCTTCTGATTGGCTGGGTAGAAATATCGACATATTGCTTCCACCTACCCAATCCTCTCAGATCGACAGACATGGCTGGGGAATAGGGGTCAGGAGTCATTTTGGAACTCACGATACCACCTCTGGATTGTGTGAAAATGTGTTACGCCACAACACTGACGCACT